>NC_134485.1:277001694-277079194 GCF_040206685.1 Ascaphus truei | reverse complement strand
AAATTACCCCAACACCCCCAATACATATATAAAAATGACCCCAACACCCCTAATACATATACAAATTACCAAACAAAAAGAAAAAGGTAGCGCTAATAAAATTACCTGGTAATGGCCCGCAGCCTGGGATATAACTCCGACACCCACGGTCAGAAGAGACAGATGCAAAACATGTTATATCAGTGGCGCTGGGCCCAGCGCCACTGATATAACATGTTTTGCATATACAAATTACCCCAACACATACAAATTACCCCAACACCCCCAATACATATAAAAATTACCCCAACACCCCCAATACATACATTTACCTTGGGGATGATGGTCAGACTGGTGGCTTGCAGGGGGGGTGAGGGGGGTGGCGTGCCATTGATGCGTGGGGTCGATGCTGCAGGGGGGTTGGGGGGGATGGCTGAACGGCCCAGTCCCGGCACGGGGGAGGTCAGTGCTGCGGGGGCCTGTGCCACGTGGGGGGAGGGCCGGTGTGCTGCGGGAGGGAGGGCCGGTGTGCTGCAGGGAGGGAGGGGGGTGTGAGGCTGCAGTGCTGCTGGGAGACATCTGTCTCCCGGTGCTGCTCCTCCAGCGTGCCCGCCGGGCCTCCCCCTCTCTTACTTCCGGTGCTGCCAGGGAGACCCGGCGCCGGCTTCAGAGGTTTTTTTAAATTAACTAGCAGCCCTTGTTTCCCGCTGCTGACGGCCCTGATCACGGCACCCCTCTAGCCAAGCCGCGGCGCACCAGGGTGCCGCGGCACACACTTTGGGAAACACTGCAGTAGAGTTCAAGTAGAGTAGTTTGGGTGTAATCGGTTTTAAGTAATATTATTGTTGATTTCATTCAATGCTCCAATAATGCCATTATTTTCATCCTGGTTTGCATCCTTGTTTTGCCGATTATAAAGGTTTCTCAATGTCAAAACCTTGTTCATGTAGAAACCACATCTAGTGACACAGAACATCACTATTGGATAATTAAGGTAACAACTGACTTTTCGGCATCTCTTTGTGTTGTAGCTACTGAAAGAATGCATATATTCAATTAAACACACACAGTATGCGTTTCATCCAGTAGGCATATGTGCAGCAATTGAATGGAACACATACTGTATGTAGAAATGAATCACAATTTCAATGGAATGCATATGGGTTCCATACAGTATACAGAGGGTACATGTGCAGCGTTATTGCGACAAAGCAGCGCAGAGTTTCATTAATGCATCTATTTCTCGATTATCTTGCAGGTCAAACTGTACAAGAGACAGGCAGGGCATGTTGGTGGAAGATTATAGTATTTGTATTATTGTTCTTACAGTATGTCTTTGTTATTTCTGTTACTTTATAAAGCAATACATATTTTCACAAATCACACCGATGTATGGTAATGTACAATACATGTTTTTTAATTTATTTTATTAAAAATGTCATAATATATAAAGACTGCGTGTCTGTTATCAGAAACTTCTTAGCATTGAAAGAGTGTATGGGAATACGGGGTTGCATTGCACAGAACAGTACAAAACGTGCATTAGTGTAACAATAGTCTCGGAATACTGTGCATTGAATTTAGGTTTAAAGACACATTAGCAACCCCTATCATTATTTAAAAATACTACAATACTATTTGGAAGCCACAGCTCCGCCGCAGTCATAGGGCCACGATATGCAAAGTATTTCCACGAAATTGCACTTGGTTTCTCATGGGAAAAATAAGTCTTGCTACAGCTGTCAGATAAAATTAATATATTGTAAATATGCTGAAACTAAATTATTTGAAATTAAATGTAAACATTAAGTAAAATATGCACAGAAAACTAGTGATCTTATTCTTTGTTTTCATGTTTATTGAGCAAAATTTACTTATTTTGTGCATATACTGTAAATCAATTTAGATGACTATAAACTACATTACAACACTGTAGAGCTTAATCTTTCAAAAATATGGAACGCGTATGCAGGCCTTTAAATGTAGGCGCATGTGTGGTCTATGGAACACGTATGCATGTCATTTGGGAATTACCATTTTTACTGTACAGTACTGTATGTAAACTTGTGTGAACTTATATATACTTTGTATACAAAGAGAAAAAAGAATCCCATAAGGAGCACACAGGTATGCCAAAAATATCACACAATTTTATTAAAGTACACATATAATAAAAACAAGTGCAAAGGGGGATTAAAATATCCGCTTGGACAACCAAACACGAATCCTAAAGTAAAGAGCATAAGTATAGAGTTGCTAGGACTGTCTAGTACTAAAAGGTATAAAGTTGCTAGGACTGAAGGTGGCCAGTGTTATATGTACTTGATTATACAGTACACATGCTGAAAATTGGGTGGCAGTGACCAATTGTTAATGCAAGGAGTGTGCTATATGTAGATTTTAAAGTCGATCATGTAGTTGGGATGTAAGTTAATGTCATTTTCGGAGTTGGTTGTTCTGTACTGGTAATGGTATTGGTGAAAGTACTCAGGTGGAGGCAAGTACTCAGGTTGGGGAAGGTACTTGGGTTGAGGCAGCTAGTTGAGATGTACTGTAGATTCATCTCAATTTCGAAGTTGGTTGGTCTGTACTGGTAATGGTATTGGAGCGAAGGTTTATTATTCAATTTCTTTTTCCTTCGAATGTTGCTTCATCGAGAATACCCATCCATGATACGTGAAGTGTCCAGCACCTGCCCCTCTTGCCGGGGCACAGTGTTCTAATAAAACATTCAGTAATGCTTAAATTGTGACAAATAGAATTCTTCCAGCCTTACTGGTTTGGTGTTTCTGCGTAGAATGGGTACGTATCAGCAATATAATGATAGATCTCAGACAGAGACGCACTCTTATCTGTCCCAACTTGAATTGCACAGTATATTATATATATATATATATATATACAAGCCCATCTTGTGTGTTAAGGAGAAAGTGCCATGTCCCATGCCATGTACAGTACAAACGTAATGCGACAGATTAGGTTAATGCATAGTGGTTTTTAATAAAATGTGAAACTGCAACAGTAGAAATGTACAAGGTTATTAGGCAAAGGGACATGTGTACATTTTATCTTGAATTCAGAAACCTGTTGGGTTACTACTGCACTGTACTGTAGCATTCAGAGTATCATGGTGAAGATATCCAGTATGCCACCTCCTGGCCAGGCAATGAACAGTAACAACATCAATACCGGCACAAATAATTATTCCGGCTTGCCGTGGCCTAGTCGCAGACAGGGTGCAGCTCGGCTGTGGATGAGGTGCGGACAACAAAGTGTTCATTCTGCACCTCATGGTGCCTCTGACAAAAGTAAATGAGACTACATCTGTATGTTTAATGCACAGAACTTGTAAACATGGTAATATATTATTAGACTTTTATTCGTATTTGATGCAATCATTTGATTTTTCTAAGAAAATGACTGGAAAATGCATACTGTATGTTGATAAACCATCTAATTGGAAAATAAACTGCAAATTTGTTTTGCTTTACCCATATCACAAACCCATGATTTCACTGTTACATACACTTATTAAAACAATTCACAAGATACCCCTATATTTTTGGTGTCACACGAAGGCATTTATTTATTTATAAAATGTTTTACCAGGAAGTAATAGATTGAGTTACTTCTCGTTTTCAAATATGTCCTGGGCATAGAGTTAAAATGAGAAATAATACATGGTTACAAATACAGTTACATAAGTGAACAGGGTATACATTATATACAAGACATTGCATGCACAGTTAAAGATAATATATATTATAGGAGTATGTAACAATTACAGACCAGATTAAAATGTGAGACAGCTTTGGTTTTGAAAGAACTTAAACTGGTGGTGGATGTGAGAGTCTCCGGTAGGTTGTTCCAGTTTTGGGGTGCACGGTAAGAGAAGGAGGGGCAGCCAGATACTTTGTTGAGCCTTGGGACCATGAACAGTCTTTTGGTCAGATCTCAGATGATAAGTGCTGTATGTGGTAGGGGTGAGGAGCTTGTTCAGATAGATGGGTAGCTTGCCCAGAAAGTATTTGAAGGCAAGACAGGAAAGGTGAACTTTGCACCTAGACTCAAGTGATGACCAATTTAGTTATTTGAGCATTTTGCAGTGATGTGTTGTAGTTGCATTGGCGAACAAAACGGCATATTGAGTTGTAGAGGGTGTCAAGTTTGCTAAGCTGGGTTTGGAGTGCCGAGCCATATACTATGTCTCCATAGTCGATAATTGGCATTAGCATCTGCTGTGCGATACACTTTCTCACCAGCAGGCTTAGGAGGATTTGTTCCTGTAAAGTACACCTAGTTTGGCATAGGTTTTGTATGTCAAAGTATCAATGTGCATCTTGAATGTTAAGTGGGAGTCAAACCATATGGCCAGGTATCTAAAACTGGTAACAGGAGTTAGGGTGGTGTTAGCGTTGGTTCTGATCTGGAGCTAAGTCACTGGAAGGACAAGAAATGTGCACCAAGAGTGGCACACCAAAAAGGATCCCCTTTAAATAGGCGCACTGCAGACCTGAATATAAAGACGGTCAGGGGTGGATGTGTAGTATAAAAATAACTTTATTAAATATCCATGTAATGGTGTATATATAAAACTGTATATAGTGATGTGCTATATACTGTATGATTAGACTACTGTTGGTCTATCCAAACTGCGTCTGGCGTTACAATGTGCTTCCACTAGTTCTGTCTCCCTTTCTGGTTATAATGGATGCTTATGTTCTTTGAAGTCTAAGTGGTTAAGTTAACCCTGTGGCAAATTTGTAGATTTGGCTATACCAAGACTTGCAATACATCCATGGGGCATATCCACGTTATGTGCATACTGCGCATGCGTCATGTAAGTTACAGAAAGGGAGACAGAACTAGTGGGAGCACATTGTAACGCCAGACGCAGTTTGGATAGACCAACAGTAGTCTAATCATACAGTATATAGCACAGCACTATATACAGTTTTTCAGTTATTGTTTTTTGTAATTTCTGTAGGCTAGTAATAAGGACAGCTGGCCTGGTTAGTGCAAAGCCTATCCCATTTCCTGCATTGAAAAATAAGTTAGCCTGTATGATGGGGGTAGTCTTTCAGTTTGTGTAGTTTAGCACTGTATTTGTTGTCTCGATCTTACAGATCTTTATTTCAAAGGTGTTTTATTGATACATTGCAACTTATTTGTCAACTTTTAGCAAAATTGTGCTGCCTCTAGTAACCTAATTTGCTAAATTCCTTAGCCTTCTATTCAGTGAAGTTATAGAAAAATAATATATTTTAAGTTTATGTATACATGAGCAAAATACTGATATTGCAGATGATATTGGCATAGATACTGTACGCATTGTGCTATTTAAAAGGAGCTAGTTTCCTGTACCGTACCTTGGCATAATGATGACTACAAAGTTAAGTGGTACAGAATTGTAACTTATTCCTATTAGTTCTCCAGGAGATCAAGAGGCAGAAGCATTTATGCATTTTTATTAGGTGGTGCCAGCATACTGTCGATTCAGTATACATATTTTTTTACTGTAATGACAATACAATGTTTTCTGAGTGTATAAGTATATATGACAGAATATAGCATTGTCATTTAATTTATATTTTAAGTACAATACTATTTAGGACTATAAAAACATAAAAATGAACACAGAAGCAAAACCCTGAAGTATTTAGTAAAGGAGGGTCAGAGAACAGAATTCAAATATATTAATTCAATGATTAATTATTGGCAATCTGAATTTTCAGATTTTAATTCTGTGCTGTTGGAAGACCTGTAATCCATGTAAAATATTATTCTACATACATTACAGACTTTAGGAAGTTAATGTTTATACAGTACATTTATAAATTATCTTATGTGAGATCTTCATTTGATCTAAATGACTGTAAATTGGTTATGAATTACGACATCTTATTTTATGCTGGCAGGATTTTTATATTGTGCTTCTTAAATATAACACTCTGCTGTATTACATTACATCACATATTCACACCTAACCCAATTTGAAATAATATAGAATGCCGTGCAGCACTCCTTAGCTAATTAAGCAAATTTGGCACTACAATTGGCACATCATTGTTTAGAACTGATAACAGATATGTGCAGTAAATTAATGTATAATGCTCATTTTTGCCACATTTTGAGTATCACACTTTTCCCATTGTGCATGAAACATCCAAGAAAAAACGTGTAGAGCATTATTCCAATACTGGCATCTTTAATATTACTCTTCTTTTGTTTAATAAAGTGAAATGCACAAACAATACAATGCAATACATATTTAGTGCTGAGAAAAGGGTTGTATTCAAAACATTAACATTTTACACTAAAAATGCTTTGCTATTGGCTGTTATGCATTTACATTTTAAAATGTATCATTCGAAGCCTGTATTTTATTTGGGGTCATTTTCTAGTCCAGACTTTCAGTTTCATTTGAAGCAGCCAAAATAAATAATTTAAGCGGGATCCCTACCTGTAAATACAATATATAGGCATTTCTCAGGTTTTTGCTAGCTGAGACACAAATGTTAGCAGCTCGCTTTCTGTTTTGTTATTAGCAGTCATAAAAATATTAAGGATAACTCACAAACTTCGTTCGGATGTCTGAATTGAACCTCTAATAACAATTTTGAATACAAGCAAAATTTGAGCAAATACAGACTATTTATTTATTTATATACTGGATAGACTTTTGGGTCAGCGAACTTTTCCAGAAAACTTGGAATGTTAAAATATTCAGCCTGTCGTGAGTTTTTTTCCCATAAATTTTTACAAATGGAAAACTAAAACACAAAAACTTTAAGAGCCACAACCAAAACACCAAGAAAAACATATTTATTTCTAGAAATTGTTAGATGGCTCAAACATTCAATTCTTTTCAGAGTTAATGCCCCTTCAATAGACCGCTCCTTGGATTATTTCAGTTGAACTCTGTTGCACTTTATTCTCATTCTAATCACAGTGGGAAACAATTCAGTGTCTTGTCAAGGACATTTTTTCATAGATTGGCAAAAAAAGGACTACTACATATACGGTACCCATTTACATACAGTAAGCCAAAACATTGTTGTACTCCTGTGTGTACAGTATGTTTACGTATACACCTACAGTATGTATTCTTGTATACTGTACATAAGAATACATACTGTAGGTGTATACATAAACATACACACAGGAGTACAACAATGTTATATATAAGCTTGCAGGTATGAGTATATTTAAAAGCCAGTTACAAATTGTTGCATAATTTACTTTAGAATTCACAAAACTATGCCACTTAAAACACTTACAAATGTTAGCGATGTTATTATAAAGCAGCAATATTTGGTTTACATAGCAATAAATGATCAATAATGTGGCAAAACTTGAATAATATTCTGTTGAACAATTTATGAAAATATCTGCAAATTACTTTTTCAAATTTCTATGTAATGTTTCAGATACAGTACTCTCTGAAGTCTACATTTTTGCGTTAGATTCATAGAATGAAAAAACACTTGTAAGACTAGATATGGCTAAAGACAATTTCATAACTGTGTCACCTCTTTTTTCTCTCTCTGACATGCAGTTTTACATTTTCATTTTTTACTGTCAAAGTTATATAAACACCTAATTACAATGTATAATTAATTAATTTTGACTTCATGCATTTTGACAAGATGGGTATCCTCATTCCGGTTCCATGTATGCCCAGGACATACTTGAAAACGAGAGGTAACTCTCAATGTATTACTTCCTGGTAAAATATTTTATAAATAAATAAAATAAATAAATAAATGTCAATAATGATCCACCATTGCCTTATTGTCACGGGAGACCAGGTAGTTTACACCTTTTTACCAGGATCATTCATTGAGCAAACGAGATAATGAAATAAATTGGGGGTTATTCACTTAAAATAGGCAAACACACAGTGGAACACAAAATACACAAGAAAGACACACTTACTGGGGGGCTAGGCTGCAAAACTAGACTTTCCCAGCTGAATTGAATGAAAAAACAAAATCTTAAATTGACCAGGACTTAGCCCGGTTTGTCCTGGAACTCAAATCGGCATAACGTTCCTGACGCCACCGCTCACTTTCCTCTGGAGGTGGTGAAATCACTTCACCAGGAGATAGCTCCAAACGTCCTGGAACTAAATTTGGCTAGCCGCGACAACTACGTTCCTTTTTGAGAAAAAGCTGGATTTAGAAAATATTTCGACTTGAAATTTCTGAAGCCGGCTCGCTGCTATTTCTCCAGGAGCATCTTTTGATACATTCAAATTTGTCGCTGCTGTTCTGGTGCTTAGAATCTGATGACAGGATTGGCTCAGGGATTATTATAGAATTTTTGAGTTCATTCATGAAATACTACAGCCAATCTCAGCGTGGGAACTTTCTCCCCAACCACTCAGAGCGATGCCAGTCTTCTGAGGCCGGGCAAGTGGGATTTCTGAATCAGCCAAGGGCATGCGCAAGCTTGCCACCTTAGCCACTTGGTATTCAGAAGCCATCCGCTGGTTTAGGCACCTCACAGTCTGGTGGGGCAAATGGTAGTCCAGAGGACTTCCATTCATCCCAGGATGTGGGTGCACAAGCCTAAACCTACTGCCCAAATGTCCTTCACACCTCTGGCATCCTCTGTGGCTTTCATGTCCAATGTCTGAGGAGACATACTTGCACCAAGTTGGTAGCCCAGTTGCCTGTCAGAACATTGGAGCTGAAAGTCTCAGCTCATAATACTGTGCACAAACATATGTATTTTAAAACACTTTGTTAATTAAATATATACTTTAACTTTCTAAAGTCTTCTGGTTATGGGGAATAGAAAAAGAAGCTGCACTTTATTCCTTACTAGCCATATTCCCACACACTATAAATTAGACCTAGACTTTTACAATTCCTCACTAACTTATCTATGGTTGGAGCACCCCCAGAAACCCTATACTGGGTTCTTGGTGACCTGGGCATTAACTGGTTATCCCTCTTAACCTATGGACCCCTTGACCATTCCAGGGACACCTCAAATCCCTATGCCTATTTACCTTTCTGGTCTGTGCTGAAGCAAGTAATCCTAGCGGTGAATCACGCAAGCGTTCTCAAGGGGAGATTTTGCCAGATCAATGTGCCTATATGTATCCCGGAATCCGATCTGATTCCTGGGTACATTTTCTGGGTTTCCAGCAGCTCTGGACCCCAGCTACCTAGACGCATTCTGACAACACTTTGTCCGCAAACCTCCCCCCCCCCCCCCCCTTTAAACTCATAGCCCAGCAGTCTCTGCTTGCTGGCACTCCTGGAAAGGTAAAAACACATACATTCTTTATTGCCGCATAATTTTACAACATGTTTATACAACAGTTAGGCTCAAGAGCTGACACTCCTGAGCCCCAATACATGGGTCAGTGGTAACCAAACAGGTTTAACCTTTATTAGTGTGCCTGGTTACCCCTTCACCGTCACACTTATTCCCCACAATACTATGGGGCCTGTTCATCAGGGTCTGATGCAAAGTATCTTTGACTTTAATGGCAGTTAAACTTGGATGAGGTGTGATACCCCGCATCAGAGCTTGAGAACTCCTACCGTATGAATACAGTAATGAACAGTTTAGATAAAGAAAACATGCCGATTTAAAAAAATAAAAAGTTAAGTGTTAAAAATACACAATTTAAAACTTGGATTTTGGACACAATATTGTGCTGACAATGTTGGACCATGTATCCTCAATTTGGATGGAAAAGTGCAATGTGTAAATATGTCTTTGTTTTCAAAATTACTTCTCAACTATCTACTGAAGGAAAATTCATTGTTTTTTAACACTCACTTTTGATTATAGAAAATCCTGTCAAGTGTAGATGAATCAGTCATTTTCTTCCAAAGCTGTGAATGTGAGAAAATGGAATTCTTAACATTGAATGGCTGAGCAATGCCAAATCATTTCTAGCACTGGACAAAATTGTATAGAGATAAGTGAAACTGTACAAGCTTTGCTTTTGGCTTTTTCCTCATGGACAAATTATTTTTGATGAATTATAATTAGGACTTTAGTTTATAGTCCTTGATAATTTCTGATGATGTGTGAAATTAAGATATGTAAATTCGCAAAATCACCTCAATGTAATGCGGTTTTCATTGCAAAACACCAATATTTGCCTAATTTGTATTTCAAGTAAATTGCTCAAGCTCCTATTATTCTGAACTTAGCGTTGAACAAAAGTCTTCACCTACAGTACATACTGTATCCGGTCAGTTGTTTAATCCTACCTGCTTGTGAAACGACCACTTTTCCTTACAAGTCCACTCTGTCTATTTTTGCAGTTTCTATATACAGTACTGTTCTATATATAAAACTTAAACACTATTGTAAGCTAATATATTTACTAAGCACGTGAAATAGACATTTGACTGAAATTAAAAAGGCTATCATTCTCTCCATAGAAGTTCATTGCATGATTTTGACAGAAAATACTTATTTTAGTATTTGTAAAAATGATCAAAATAAGTGTATCACTCCCTCCCCCCCCCCCCCCACCAGCATGAGGGACAGGGTATACAGTGTAACGGGATGGTTGTTATATACTCTCTGTAGGGTTAAACAGTTTTTGGAGCTGCGTAAAAGATGTAAGTGCTCAGTGGCTCACCTGATTCTGTCAACAGAACAGGTTTTAGGATCATCTCAGGGCCGCTGGATCCGTGCTGGCTTTGTATGGGGAGTGATAGAAGAATAAAAGAGGGTGCCAGGAACTTGGTTTATCGAACAGCAACTTGGGGATCACAAACAGAACTAGTTGTCAGCACTCTGGGACTCTGGAGTCCAGCTCCGCTTGCTATGAGATTTGTTGTTCTCACTCTCCCTGAGATCCTCTTGCCCTTCCCAGGTCAGGGAATTATCCACTGAAAGTCCTGGCAGACCCCTCTAGGACTTTCCTCTTGAAACCCTAAGATGGGGAACTACTCTTTACTGTAGAGTAGGCTTACTGGATCAGTGGTTTCCTAAGGACTCCCTAACACTGGTAAACGTTGCCCTAGCACTGAAAACAATAAAAGGAATTCTGCTGCTTGCCTTACAGGCATTACAGGCCAGGAGAGCCTTGAGACATCCCAAAGTCCTCCTGGATGGTAAATGATCTTCTTAATGTTAAATGGGGTCTGAGTACAAAATGGTGGATCCCCACCTTTTATACCCAGGGGGTGGAACATTCTGTGCAGAATAAATGTTGCAACCTGGTCACACCATAACCATGTGACCTTCTAGCAATTTCTAGAACTAAGGTAACCTTTAAAATTGCAACATAATAGACACAACAGTCTAGCAACTCGCGTGTACTGAGGTCTTGTGAGGATTTAACCCTTACACTGCCTGCAGCTACCAGGGCTGACATGCAGGGACAATTGAAATTCTAGCTGGGTGCGATATAAGAACAATGTGTTACATATTTTAAGAGAATTTCAGCATTAGTTTTATCTGCAATATGGAATAGCCAAATGATAGAGAATTGTATTTTAAGAATGTTAGCATTTTTTTGCTAACAATAATAATGTAAGGTAATCCAATACTACTGTTTGTTAATATAAGCAATGAAATATATTACCAATTTAATCTATTACCTTTCATTAAAGTGCTTCTTAGATTAATACACATATGGTTACAGTTTTACTGTCTGTACCCAGTAAAAGAACACTTGCTCATAATACAGTTTTAAATTTCATTTATAACCATGCCCCACAAATGTGAAATTTAGGAAACTAATAAAGTAGAATGTTAAACCATCATAAACAAAAATTGCAGCTTTTACAAAATAGTTTATAACACTTTGTAAGATCAAACTGTAAAAGTAATTTGGGATTTACCTGTCTACAAACCTTTAACAATGGATCAATAACATGCACTTGTGCCTCAAATATGTGCCATATTTCAGTATATTTTCCTCTATACTGTATGGTGTGCCCAATTCATTATTTTATAGTGACAAGCTGTTTACATTTAAGCCAAAAGGCAATGATTTATTTATATTGTAGATTAATTTCCTTAATTTGTAAATGGAAATAAAGAGTTCCTCCTAAAATAACAAATGTTGTGCTTATATTTTAGAATTACTGAACACACTGATGCACGTAGCACGCAGTCTGTGAAGTATTAATATAATATTATTAGTTATCAGGATGATGTCATTTTCTCCTTGAAAAGGTGCAATAATTTTTTGTGTCAATTTAAATTGTCATCATGTGTGTAAAATATTATTATTTGAGTTTCTTGCATCCAAAGGTGATTTCTTGAGCTTTAATTGATGCAAATAGAAGGAAAACTTGAACTAGTTAGAGAAGATTTTGTGCAATACTTAGCGACTTATTCTGTATCAGCTGAACTGTCCAGTCTGGCCGTTTTTGGACAAAATTCCCCATTGAAGGGAACCACTGATTTAGAATAAGCCCCTTAGATGCAATGTTTAGATGCAATATTATAATATAGTGCCTGAGAAAGTTCTCCCCTAACTATTCCAATAACCACTCTCCAAAGCACTCATTAATTGTTCAGACGTAATTGTTTGATAGTGCTCTGGAGAAATTGTGACTTGTTTTTGGTCATATACCAGAGGTTAGTCATAGCTCATTATGAATTTCTGGTACATTTTGTCAGCTTTCATATTTTCAGAGAGAATAATGTTCTTTTTTAATATTTTTTGTTTAGTTTTGTCTATTTGTATTTCATACCGAAGGTCTGATATCTTGAAATCTAACACTACTTAGAGTTTTGTAAAATATTGAATGATATAATTTTATTCAGTCAAGAGTTTTGCTTCCCTGATTATTTTATATCCTGTTTTATCTACCAGGTAATATCTTATGGTAAATGCTAAGTGTACAGTAAATCATACATCTGAACAAGGTTGCTAACTTGCCCTTTGTTATCTATACCTATATCTTTGTTATTGCATTTTGAAGATGTCAAAATATCTGCACAAAAACTCATCTTCTGATTATCTGCATGTCAGTGTCAAACAATGTACAGAACTGTGACAAAATGATTGAAATACAAATATTAAATTCATTAACAGAGTTTAACCAACATAAAATAAACGTACCTCTTTGTGATCCCAGTAAGTGGCCTCACTGTGAGGATTCTGGAATCGCACCGCCTACGGCGCGCTCCCGCCATACCTCCGTTAACTCACGGCACTACCTCCAGGGAAACATCCGCATGCCGCACAGCAGGCACATGCACAAAGGTGATGTCACCAGGTACTGCGGGGCAGGTCCTGCCTCCAGATTGCATTGTGCGTCGACCGCGCACGGTGTGCACACATGATGCGTGTGCAGCGCGCTTAAGCTCAGTGGCAACATTGATCACATTACACACTCCCACCTGTCTCCTGCACCGCTCTAATCAATCATGGCTTCCACTGAAGCCATGCAGAAACCTGCGCTCTATAAACCTACCAGCTTTTGATTCCACTTTACGCTCCTCCCTCTCCTCTCTCAGTTCTACTTCAGACCCTGACAACCTGGTCAGGAACTACAACTCTGCCTTATCCTCCTCTCTTGATCTACATGCCCCGCTTTCTCTCTGCCGTCCTTGCCCTTCTAACCCCAGACTCTGACTAAATTCCAACACACGCATGCTGCGTTCCTCCACTCGCTCCTCTGAACGCCTCTGGAGGAAATCTCATACGCTCGCAGACTTCCTTCACTACAAATTGATGCTGTCCTGTTCAACTCTGCCCTCTCTCAGGCTAAACAAACCTACTTTTCATCACTAATCAACACGCACAAGTCTAACCCACGTCACACTTTTCTGTTTTTGACTCTCTACTCAGACCACCCTCGGCTGCCTCCTCTTCTTCCTCCATCTCACCTTAGGACTTTGCTGACTTTTTTAAGAAAAATGTGGAATCCATACGTCAGAACATCACATCTGTTGCCTCCTCCCATCCCACACCGCTTCCTAACTCTCCTCCTGCTTTTATGGACTCTTTTTCTGCTATCTCGGAGGAGGATGTGTCACTGCTGATCTCCTCTTATCCCTCTACCACCTGCCCTTTTGATCCAATTCCTTCCCATCTCCTAAAACCTCTTTCTCCTTCTAGAATCCCTATGCTCACACAGATATTTAACTCTTCCCTCTACTCTGGTACTTTTCTATCCTCCTTCAAACATGCAACCGTGATACCATTGCTCAAAAACAGCAAGCTTGACCCTACCTGTCCTTCTAACTATCGACCTGTCTCCCTCCTGCCTTTTGCCTCCAAACTCCTTGAACATCTTGTATTCTCTCGATTGCTACACTTTCTCAAATAACCGATGACCTCCATGCTGCCAAAGACAGAGGTCATTACACTCTGCTCATATTACTCGACCTCTATGCAGCATTTGACACAATGGACCACCCTCTTCTCCTCCACATTCTCCATACGTTTGGTATTCGGAACAAAGCTCTATCCTGGATCTCCTCTTACCTCTCCCATCATACTTTCAGTGTCTCTTTTGCTAACACCTCCTCCTCCTCCATTGATCTCTCTGTGGGGGTACCCCAGGGCTCCGCCCTGGGACCCCTTCTCTTTTCTCTTTACACACTCTCTCTAGGTGACCTAATCACATCTTTTGGGTTTAAATATTACCTCTATGCTGACAACACACAAATTTACCTTTCAACCCCTCACCTTACACCTGCTATACAGACCAAAGTTTCTGAATGTCTCTCTGGAATATCATCCTGGATGGCCATCCGCCGACTGAAACTTAACATGGCAAAAACAGAGCTTCTTATACTTCCTCCCAAACCTGGCCCTACTACCTCCTTCCACATTACTGTTGGAAATATGATCATTCACCCAGTAGCCCAAGCACGCTGCCTAGGGGTCACACTCGATTCCTCTCTCACATTCTCCTCTCACATTCAAAACGTTTCTAAAACTTGTCGCTTTTTCCTCCGCAATATCACAAAGATACGCCCTTTCCTCTGTTACTCGTCTGCTAAAACTCTGACTCAGGCCCTCATTCTCTCCCGTCTCGATTACTGCAACCTCCTGCTGTCCTGTCTCCCTGTCTCTCACTGTCTCCCCTACAATCTATACTAAACGCTGCTGCCAGAATCACGCTACTCTTTCCTAAATCTGTCTCCGCGTCTCCCCTCCTGAAATTCTGCTCCTGGCTCCCGATCAAATCCCGCATCTCACACTCAATTCTCCTCCTCACTTTTAAAGCTTTACACTCCTCTGCCCCTCCTTACATCTCAGCCCTAATTTCTCGCTATGCACCATCCCGACTCTTGCAGTCTTCTCAAGGATGTCTTCTTTCTACCCCCTTTGTATCTAAAGCCCGCTCCCGCCTTAAACCTTTTTCACTGACTGCCCCACACCTCTGGAATGCCCTTCCCCTCAATACCCGACTAGCACCCTCTCTATCCACCTTTAAGACCACCTTAAGACACATTTGCTTAAAGAAGCATATGAATAGCACTGTGGATAATCCTGGACACATGATACATAAAGCTTGGCCCCCTGCAGATGCACGTACTAGAATTCCCTCCTACTGTCTCTATACGTTCTCCTACCTACCAATTAGATTGTAAGCTCCTCGGAGCAGGGACTCCTCTTCCTTAATGTTACTCTAATGTCTGAAGCACTTATTACCATGACCTGTTATTTATATTATTTTTATTTATATGATTACAACATGTATTACTACTGTGAAGCGCTATGTATATTTATGGCGCTATATAAATAAAGACATACAATACACACAATAGAATACTGAGACTGCGCGTCTGCTCCGCCCCCTGTCTCATTGACTACACAGGCACTTTGGCTGAGCATAGATCCATGTATCGTTGTATTTCACCTCTCCTTTGCCTTTGCAGTCTTGTCTTGCCTTGTCTTGCTGTATCTTGCTTCACGTACAACCCAGCTTTACCCTTGGATGCCGCACCTCTGGCTTACTGACCCAGGCTTACCTCTGACCCTCCGCATCTCTCCAACCCTGACCTCGGCACTCGGACAGCAACTATTCTACTATCTCCAATACCGACCTTGGCTAATAGTAACTTCTACGATCCGGACCTCTCATACTCTGACCTCGGCAAGTATTACGACAACTCTGACCTCTCCAACCCCGACCTGGCTACCACGACCAACCCACTCTCCAGACGTGACCCCGTGGCTGTGGGTGGTGTTTCTACCAATTCCCACCTCAGTCCTGGGGTCCTGCCTTGTTTGTGGTGAGCACAGCATTACAGTATGCTCAGCCCAGCAAACATGGACCTTACTGAGTTGGGACACGTCTTGGCCTCTCACGCCAGTATGTTTTCCAAACTGGAAAAATATATTGAACACAGTGACCGACAAATGTACTTATTGCAGCAGAACCCCCTTGCTCTCACAGTTCAGGTGCAACAGCCCACTCCTTCCATGCCCACCGGTCCTCCCTTATCCCCGCTGGTTAACCCCTTTTCCTCTGAGCCTCGACTGCCCCCTCCGAATAGCTTTTTGGGCGACCCCCATTGATGCCGTGGGTTTATCAACCAATGTTTCATCGAGTTTGAAATAACGCCTTCTTGTTTTCCTTCTCCAAGATCCAAGGTGGCATATATTGTCTCTCTGCTGGCAGGCGACGCTCTGGCTTGGGCTTCCCCATCTGGGAACAGAGATCAGACTTTATACAGGACCTCGGACGTTTCCTCAAATAATTCACACGACTCTTTGATACTCTGGGCCGTAAGGTAACTGCAGCCTCTTCTTTGTTTCACATCTCCCAAGGAAATCGTTTGGTTGCCAGATACACCTTAGTCTTTCGCACCATCGCAGCCTGAGGCAGGATGGAACAATGAGGCTTTATCAGCAGCTTTTTGTCAGGGACTATCAGAATCTCTTAAGGATGAACTCGCTGCCCATGAACGCCCTACGAACATGGAAGAACTGATCGCTGTCTGTATCCGGGTAGATCAACATCTACAAGAGAGGTAAGCTGAACGCTCTTGCCTTCGCCCACCACCGTCTAGATGATCCGCTTTCCATTTTTCTCCTGCAGATCCTCCCACCTCTGACTATCCGGAACCCATGCAGCTGGGAAGTCATAGATTGTCCTCAGAAAAGCAGCGCAGTCGCTCTGTAGGAGTTTGTCATTACTGCGGCCATTCCGGACATTAAGTGCTCCTTTGCCCACTCAAGTCGGGAAAAGCCAACTCGCAATGAGGTACAGGGGAATCTCATTGGGAACACTCTCTATTACACCTACTACTCAGGAGACCTTGCCAACCAGGATACTTCTTCCAGTCTCCCTCACGGGCAATAACTATCAGACCACAGCCTTGGCCTTTGTCGACTCCGGATCATTTAAACATTTAACGGACTTCTGATGATCTACCCCTAAAACAGATATTATGTTGGAAGATTTTTATTATATATGTATATAAAGAAACAATATAGTTGTATAAAAACTTAATTATATTGATACTATAATGGTATTTTATTCTAATGGTAGAATAATTGTATTTATTGTACTGTACTGTGTGTTTAAGTCATATTTTTAAACAGAAACCATTCAGCTTTGTAAGAATCTTCAGTGTATAATAATGATTTAATTTGAATTAATTTATTTGTACATATGTGAGACTGGTGAGATAGTACTTGCAGAAGCTACCACAGCTTTGTGATTAACAGTAAATGACAAGCTGCACCATGTGGCAATCACCTGACATGCTTTCCTAAAACAGATGCATCGATTTAGCACTAGAGGAGCCAACCACACCAGATGGGCTGCACCTGTTTTCAGTTTCTTAAAAAATCTGCAAAGAGAAAAGTCTTCTATCATACCTTGTCTATCAGCAGTGGAATACTGTGATTATTAGCTGATCCTCTGTCTCTTTTTGTAAATGTTGAAAATGTGTATGTATACTAGACATTACTCTGAATTATTATATATTAACAGTTTGTATAAATGTTTCCATTCTATTTTCTGTAAATACAGTATCACAGTCACTATAAATATAGATTACAGCTGTTTCAATACTGTAACCTTTAACTTTAATTACTGCAGCGTTCAGCAAATCCGAAAAATATGCAACTGTTACATATCAAGATTTGACATATTATGATACTTGATAAATGCAATATTCAGTTTGGAATAGGCTCCCAATTGTCTTCTGTAGTCCTTGTAAATTATTTTAAGGTGAGATTTGTCTGGGGATTAAAGTACTTTCAAAGACATTTACCAATATTTTATATTGACGATACTGTAATTACCAAATAAAGATGTGATATCGAAATCTGCCCAACACATCGCAATCAACACTACATACTAAAGAAGCTTAGAGGATCAGGAAATATGCACCAGAAAAGTAGCAATCCCTCTCCCCCAATGTTTTTTTTAAGTGAAACTTCTTTGCTGGCACCTAGTGAAGTTGCATAGGACTTAGGGCTTCATGCAATAAGCACCGAAAAGCTGTTTTTCGCCATTTTCTCGCCAATATTGCCTTTCAGATTCATTAAGCGCCGATAAGGTTGAAAAATCGGCATTTTTTTAAGCCGAAAAAAAGTTTTCGGCAGCCGGGTGCCTATAAGCCACTTTTCGTCACTTATCGGCACTTTCTGAAACCGGCTGAATTAAAGCAGCCCGATCAGCTTTTCACTGCTGATCGGCACTTTAGAATTGAGATTTGTACACCAATCCATCCCGCCAACTAAAGTTGGCAAGTTGCTGGGGGAGAAGCATCGGCAAGGTCGACACTTAGAAAAAAGCAGGCCTTTTTCCTGGCTGGGATTGATGCCGGGGGTCTCCGGAGCTGATACCCATTAATACCAGCACCGGAACCGCCCGGCATGCATCCGAGGTAGGAAAAATGCATTTAAAGCCCACTTCATTACCTTAGTGGCTAACCCCTAAGGCAATGAAGGGGTTAACCAGCAGTGCCAGGTTTATTGTGGGTAGCGGGGGTGGGTGAAGGGGGTATTTGGCCGTTGGTGCCTGTTTAGGGCTTGCGAGGGGGGTTGCGGGTGGACTTAACCCCTTCATGACCTTAGCGGTTAATACCACTACGGTCATTAAGGGGTTAAGCCCTCCCGCTACCCAGCCGCAAGCCCTAAACAACCACCTTTGGGGCTTATACCCACTTCGGCCACCCCCACTACCCACAATAAAAAAAATACACACACAACAGCCCCACACTAAATAAATATATAAATAAATAAATAAATAAATTTATATATTTATATATATATATATATATATATATATATATATAGACATGTAGTGACCAGGGGAATCCTGATAACAAAAGACAGCACACCGCAGTAGTAGTCCAAAAAATGTGTATTGTGATCACAGGGCGATTTTTTATAGTGTTTTTTTTTTTTGGTACTACTATTTTGTCAGATGTTAACTTTGGTGGATAATGGGTTTGTTTAACGATTACAAGAGTTAATTGTGTAATTGATTTGGATAGTATTTTAATTGTTTTGGGATTTGATTAATTAATGGTCATTTATTTTGGTTGCCTTGCTTGGTTTAAATAGTATACTTGTTTGGATTTCATTGTATTTTCTTTTGAATATTTTAGTGTTAACATTGATTGGCAGAGTGTACATGGTGCACAGATTTAATGCATCATGCTACAATGTAAATTCAATGTTTTGATTGGCATTTGATGCGTTTGATTGGCAGATGATAATGATTTTATAAGGAAATAGGATTTTGTTTGACTGTGGCTGATATGGAGAAGTAGTATTTTTATTTGTGCATGTTTTTGTTAACCCTTAAACATTTCTTTGTATAATGGTTCATCATGTGTATATATTGTGACAGAAACAAGGGGATGGTAATACATTCCATATATAGGACTCCCAGGATACTGAATAGTTTCTATCCTGTTTGGCCTGGGAGTGCAGCCTCATAATACATGCACTCCATCCCACAGTTTGGCAAATGCCTGATTTCTGTCACCTGTCCTGCTAATTAGAAATCAGGTATTTTAAGACTGATTTCCTGGTTCCTCTTCCCCCTCCCCAAGAGCCTGGAGGCAGGAAGTCTGCTGGAAGCAGAGAGGGGGAAAGCCTCTCCCCAAACAGGTTAAATCATTCTATTCTTTTTGTCTAAAACTGCAAAGTACCTTATTTTGTTGTTGGAAGTGGAAAAGCCACTTCAACCCTGAGTCAGGGAAAACCTAAGTTAAGTTATTGCTCAGGTGAGCAGGTTTTTGTTTTGCTTGTGTTTCTGTTGTATGCACTGTGGCAGTTTCAGTGCCTGGGACTGAATAAACCAGGCATAGCCTGTTTAAAGGAACAGCACGTGACGCCTCGTCATTTAACCTACCCTAAAAGACCGTGTTCTAGCAGTCCCGGACAGACGGCGGAGCCCCGGAGTAAGCCGTTTGTCACATATGGTGGAGAATTCGGGCAGAACACTAAAGGTCTGCGGGTTAAAGAACTTTAAAAAGAAAAAAAAAAATTTTTCTCTCCAAACAAGATGGAAGACGTGGTGAGTGCGCTGGTACGCAATGTCGCTGCCCAAAAAGACGCGAATGAAACCCAGCAACAGCTGTTAATAGCCCAGCAAGAGACTAATGCAAACCAGCAACAGACGAATGCAGCCCTGCAAGAGGCGAATGCAGCTCAGCAAAAGCGAATGCAACCCACCAACAGCTGCTTATAGCCCAGCAAGAGATTAATGCAAACCAGCAACAGGCGAATGCAAACCAGCAAGAGACAAACCGCTTGCTGAGAGAGGAGCAACAACGGTTCGCCCAGGGCTTACAGCAGGAACTCGAGATCCTGAGAGGGACTATCATTAAGACTCCGCTGGCAGATGCAGCCCCAGGCCCGAAATTGACCAGGGCAAGACACTACCTTCAGAAGATGGGGCCCTCGGATGATGTTGAAACCTATCTTCTCATTTCTGAACGCACGGCACAGAGAGAGGGTTGGCCAGAAGCTGAGTGGGCCAGTCTAATCGCACCCTTCTTAAGCGGCGAACCCCAGAAGGCTTACTTTGATCTAGAGCCAGCCGAAGCTAACGTCTATGCAAAATTGAAGTTCGAGATCCTCGCCCGCCTCGGCGTAACTACGACCGTTCGCGCCCAAAGGTTCCACGCATGGTCCTTCATGTTGGATAAAGCCACCCGATCCCAGATGTATGACCTCATCCACCTCGCTCGGATGTGGCTACAACCCGAGATCAACTCAGCAAGCCACATCGTGGAACGGTTGGTCATGGACCAGTTCTTGAGGAAACTTCCCTCTGCCCTACGCCGTTGGGTCAGTCAAAGTGACCCCCACAATGCAGACGAGCTGGTGACCCTCGTAGAAAGGTACAATGTAGCAGGAGAGCACCTGCAACCCACGGTCATGGAACATCCCCACTACCCAAGGTTCCAGGACTCTTCCAGAGACGGTAAAAGGGTACCAGGGCTAAGGGGGGCTGAAGAGCGACGACCGCCTTCACACAGCACCAGCAACAGTGACTCTCATACTAAGGGCAACAGCCAACGTGGGGAGCCAAAAAAGGGCTCTAAGTGGGACACAGACTATGTAAATGTGTAAATTGTTATGAGAGGGGCCACACCGCGAACGTTTGCCCACTAAATACTGAACCAATGCAATGCAACAGCGTTGAACCTTATTCGTTGTGGTCTCAATGTATGGGCCCTAGCCCAGAGGACCCCTTGAATACCCATCTCTGGGCATTGTAAAGGTAAATGGTAAGAGGGTTCGGGCACTACTTGACTTTGGGAGTATGGTTACACTAGTGTCCGAATACCTGTTGCCCATTGGAAAAAAACAGGTAAACAGTTCACAAAGAGTGGCAATTTGTTGTATACATGGGGATAATCACGAATATTCTACTGTTGATGTTCATATTGAAAAAGAGTTTGGTTCTTTAGATTTCAAAGTGGGTATAGTACCCAAATTGGCACATGATGTGTTAATAGGGACTGACTTTCCCCATTTTCTAAAAATGTGGTCCTCCTCTCAGAATAGCACCCAGAGTTCAATAGCGGACCATAAAGAAATAATAGAAGAAATAAATCCTTTCCCTTTTTCAGAAATGGAGGTATACGAGGGCCCAAATAAAAAGGGGAAAGAGTAAGAGTGCTGTAAAATCCCCTTTCCCATGGCCACCTTGGTAGGGAATACCCCAAATCAAGATGTTGAACAGGCGCTTTCCACCCTAGAACAGGATAAGACCTTCGCTGACCTGGAGGTCAGTCCCGGGGGTTTTAAGAAGGACCAGTGGGATGACTCTACATTAGCGGAAGCAAGGGGGAATATACGGGAAAAGAATAGTACTCCGGGCCAACCAGATAGGTCACTTGCCTACCCCTACTTCGAGGTAGAGAATGACCTACTATATCGGGTTGATAAAAGGAAATCAATTATAACTAAACAATTGTTGGTACCACGGACATTCCATAATGTAGTATTACACCTCGCACATAGTCACCCATTGGGGGGACACCTAGGGATGGAAAAGACAAAAGAAAAGGTTCTCCAAAGCTTCTATTGGCCTGTGGTTCTGGCAGAAATTACAAATTATTGCTCCTCATGCCCAGAATGTCAGATCACCGCCCTGTTCAAAGCATATCGTAGTCCATTGGTACCCCTTCCCATAATAGATGTACCATTTAACCGGATTGCTATGGATCTAGTAGGACCCCTAATAAAGTCTGCTAGGGGACATCAGCATATATTGGTAATATTAGATTATGCCACCCGATATCCGGAGGCAATTCCCCTACGTAGCACCTCTGCTAAAAACATAGCAAAAGAGTTAATAGTCCTGTTTACCCGGGTCGGAATTCCTAAAGAGATCTTAACTGACCAGGGAACACCATTTATGTCCCAAGTAACAAAAGAGTTATGTAAACTCCTAAAAATCAAGCATCTCAGAACCTCAGTCTATCATCCACAAACAGATGGTTTAGTGGAACGATTCAATAAAACCTTAAAAATCATGTTATGCCGGGCGGTCAATAAGGATGGGAAAAACTGGGATTGTTTGTTACCATACCTGTTATTTGCCATTAGGGAGGTTCCCCAATCATCCACAGGCTTCTCCCCGTTTGAACTATTGTATGGCCGACACCAAAGGGGCTTACTGGATATAGCCAAAGAGACTTGGGAACACGAGGTTACCCCATACAGAAGTGTAATAGAGCATGTTGCCCAGATGCAGGACCACATAGCTGCAGTCCTACCTATAGTGAGGGAACACATGGAAAAAGCTCAAGAGGCACAGAGGAATACGTATAATAAGGGTGCTAGGGTCAGAATTTTTTTTCCAGGCGATAGGGTGCTATGGTTCCCACCGTAGAGAGTAAATTCCTTGCTAAGTGGCATGGGCCATATGAGGTCTTGGAAAGAGTGGGAGAAGTAAATTACATGGTGAGACAGCCAGGTAGGAGGAAACCTGAGCAAATTTACCATGTAAACCTACTTAAGCCCTGGAAAGATAGAGAGGTCTTGTTAACCCTAGTACCCCCAAGTCCGTCAGAGAATCGAGAAACTGACCCAGAAGTTAGCATAGCTGAAACCCTGTCCGTTCATCAGGTAGAACTAGCGTAGGTAGAACTAGCGTAATTGAACATGACCTAGTCTCTGAACCGGGGATCCGAGTTAACCTTAAACCGTACTGAATCCCAGAGGCCAAAAGAGAGGCTATAAGTTTAGAGGTTAAAAAAATGCTAAAACTAGGTGTTATTGAGGAATCCCAAAGTGGGTGGAAAAGCCCTATAGTTTTAGTCCCAAAGCCAGACGGTACAACAAGGTTTTGCAATGACTACCGTAAACTAAACGCTGTGTCAAAATGTGATACTTATCCTATGCCCAGGGCTGATGAACTGGTAGAGAGACTGGGCAAAGCCCGATATCTCACGACCCTAGACCTAACAAAAGAGTACTGGCAGGTTCCCCTCACAGAAAGGGCAAAAGAAAAGACAGCCTTCTCAACCCCAGATGGCCTCTTTCAGTATAGGGTGCTGCCTTTTGGCTTACATGGAGCTCCCGCCACATTCCAAAGAATGACCAAAACAAAGAAAATAACCCCTCCAAAAGCGCTAACCTACACTAAACTAAGTGCTAACAATATTGTGCTTAAAACAATGATAAGTGCTCGTGCAACATCAAATTAATATCAAAGTGACTTACACAATGCTGTGAGAAAAAAAACAGCAGCTAGGTGACAATAATGACAGGTATTTCCAAACCTGATAATCACAGTGAACAAACAAATATAAAGTCCCCAGCGCTAAAGTCCAAGATACCGTGATCTTTAAGGCAGTCTCTAGTCTTTAAGGTGGTAGTTGGGCTCTGATATAGATGCTCCAGATGGGATGATGTCCTTGATGTAGGTGGATACACCGTCTGAAATAACAGATAAAAAGACACACCTGATTGCGCAGTGTGTTACAGCAATCAGAGCCCTATCTGAGATGTGAAAGAATCCTACTCACATAATAAACGCCAATATATTCAGTGGAGAGGATCTGTGCTTGCTCCCCTTCTAATCCGCTCCTCACACGAACCCCACGTGGAGACAGCTTACTGGGGACAGCTTACAGGGTACACCCTCTATCCTCAATGGCGTCGGAGTTGCGTCCGTAACGACACCTCGTAGTACCGTCCCACGTCGATCACTGCTTGGATTAATACTGTATGTGAGGTGGACATTGCCCACAACTGGATCAGCCTGTTCTCAAGTGTTCAGCTCAGTTCTCTCCTCATTACCGGCATGACCTTATAATTGATGTGTTTGGTATAAGGTCATGCCGGTAATGAGGAGAGAACTGAGCTGAACACTTGAGAACAGGCTGATCCAGTTGTGGGCAATGTCCACCTCACATACAGTATTAATCCAAGCAGTGATCGACGTGGGACGGTGCTACGAGGTGTCGTTACGGACGCAACCCCGACGCCATTGAGGATAGAGGGTGTACCCTGTAAGCTGTCCCCAGTAAGCTGTCTCCACGTGGGGTTCGTGTGAGGAGCGGATTAGAAGGGGAGCAAGCACAGATCCTCTCCACTGAATATATTGGCGTTTATTATGTGAGTAGGATTCTTTCACATCTCAGATAGGGCTCTGATTGCTGTAACACACTGCGCAATCAGGTGTGTCTTTTTATCTGTTATTTCAGACGGTGTATCCACCTACATCAAGGTCATCATCCCATCTGGAGCATCTATATCAGAGCCCAACTACCACCTTAAAGACTAGAGACTGCCTTAAAGATCACGGTATCTTGGACTTTAGCACTGGGGACTTTATATTTGTTTGTTCACATTCCAAAGAATGATGGATAAAATTTTAAAACAACATGCTCGGTATGCTGCCGCCTACCTGGATGATGTGGTAATCCATAGTGAAGATTGGCAATCCCACCTTCTAAAGGTCCAAGCTGTTCTTGACGCAGTTCGGTCTGCTGAACTAACTGCTAACCCCGCTAAATGCACTATTGGTCTGGAGGAGGCCAAGTATCTGGGGTATTCTATTGGCAGAGGTTTACTCAAACTCCAAACACTCAAAGTAGAGGCGATACAAAATTGGCCAAGGCCAGTTACAAAAAAAACAAGTAAGGACCTTTTTGGGATTAATTGGTTACTATAGAAGGTTTATTCCCAATTTTGCAAGTAAGGCAACCACACTAACCGACCTCACAAAAGCAAGAGGGCCGCTAATGGTAAAGTGGTCCCCCAAAACCGAACAGGCCTTTAGAAGCCTGAAAGAAGCTCTCTCTGCCCAACCAGTGTTGGTCACACCTGACTTCTCTATAGAGATTTTAGTCCAAACCGACGCATCTGAGGTAGGGCTGGGGGCTGTACTCTCCCAGGAGTCTCAAGGTGAGGAGCACCCCATCCTTTATTTAAGTAGGAAACTAAATCCCCAGGAGAAAAATTACTTCATAGTCGAGAAAGAGTGTCTCGCAATAAAGTGGGCTGTAGAGACGCTCAAATACTATCTGTTGGGGAGAAAATTCCGGTTGGTCACAGATCATGCACCCCTCACCTGGATGTGTCAAAACAGAGAGAAGAATGCTAGAGTGACCAGGTGGTTCCTAAGCCTACAACCTTTTAAATTTTCTGTGGAACACAGGTCAGGGCACAAACATGGCAATGTTGACACGTTGTCAAGGATGCACTTCCTAATATCCATGGTCGCTCATCCCTCGAGGTCTAAGCTGGGGGGGGGGAGGATATGTGTCAGAAACCAGGGTATGGTAATACATTCTATATATAGGTCTCCCAGGATACTGAACAGTTTATATCCTGTTTAGGCTGAAAAGTGCCTGCGGTATTAACCCTTTATGTAAAATAATAAATCATGTATTTATGTGGGGGGCACAGGGGGTGGGTTATGTATTTAATAAATATAATGATGTTTATTGTGGGGCTGTGTATTGATTTATTGTGGATACTGGGGGTGGGGGAAGGGGATATTGGCCCCAAGGGTATGTGGGTAGGCCTCCTGGCTGGGTATTGGGTGAGTGAGGGTGGTTAGGCCTCACGGGGTGGGGGGGGTGGGGGAGGGTTTGTGGGGGAGGGTATATAGGCCTCCCGAGTGGTGGGTGAGGGTGGGTTAACCCCTTAATGACTGTAGCGGTTAATAACATATAGCATCGGAGGTGGCATGGACGGTGATGAAGATGAGGATGGCCTTCATCGTGCCAGCCGGACATGGGTGAGTGCAATATGTATTTATTGTATTTATTGTTCTTTATGTATTTTAAATGGGCAAATTCACTATTATCCATATGTGGATAATATTAATTTTGCACATTACTATACTGTATGTGTTAAGGGTGGTGTATTTATGTGTTGAATTTTTTTTTGGGGTGCACTGAATTCGTACTGTAGGCCTGCGGGGAACACGCGAGGGCCACCGCCGGCCTATAGTATCATTGCTGTGCATCCCAAAAATGTGATATATGTAATGGGGGTATAGGGGTTGTTGGGGGCACAGGGGGTGTATGTTGTTTATTGCAATGTTTATTGGGGGCAATTGTCCCCAATAAACATGCTATTATGCCTTAACCCCTTCATTGCCATAGCGGCTATCTGCTATGGTAATGGAGCAGCATTAATGTATTTTAATAATATTGTGCGGGAGCAGGGGGTCCCTTGAGCTGAACCGCATTGATTTCTGGTTCAGGGACCTCCTGCTTCCCGAGTTACAGGCCCCAGTATGGGGCATCGGTGCCAGTGTCACCGCCATCTTTATAGCGGGCACGTCGCGTATGGGATGCTATAAAGATGGTGGCGACACTGGCACCCGATGACCCATACCGGGGCCTGTAACCCGGGAAGCAGGGGGTCCCTAATCCACAAGTCAATGCGGTTCAGCTCAGGGGACCCCCTGCTCCTGTTCACTATTATTAAAAATACATTAATGCTGCTTCATTACCATAGCAGATAGCCGCTATGATTGTTTATTTATATGCGTGTTTTACTCATAGTGTAGATGTGCAGAGGGTCTCCGGCGCTGAACAGCTTTGGTTTTAGGTCCAAGGACCCCCTGCTTTCAGAGACACAGGCCCCTTTATGGGGTGCCAGTATCCCTCTGCTTTGTTTACATTCCGCGGTCACGTGATCGGGACATTTAAAAATGCAGAGGGATACCGGCACCTCATAAAGGGGCCTGTATCTCGGGAAGCAGTGGGTCCCCGGACCTGAAAACAATGCGGTTCAGCTCCGGAGACACTCTGCACATGTACACTATGAATAAAATTTGATTTGAATTTTTTTTATTTTGCCGATGTTGGCGAAAAGAGAGAGCGGCAGATCTCTCTCTGCTGCAGGCACATCTCGGCATTGGACGGCGTATCGTCAGGTTATCGGCAGACATACTGTCTCGCCACCGGCTTCTCGGCGTGTTGCTTTCGCAGTGATTCGACAGTTATTCGGCCCTTCCTGAATAATGCCGATATTGAACCCCTGCCGAGAGTGCTTTTTCGGTGCTTATGCATGAGGCCTTTAAGCTACTTCATTGTAAAAGCGTTTCGCTGTGGCTTCTTCAGGAATCGTAAGCCACAGTGAAACGCGTTGAATCAAATCAGCTGTTGGAGGTGACAGAGCTGGGGAGAATACCGAAGGAAGGTGCTGGCTAGCCACGGAGACTGACATGCTAGGCAGCCTCTTCCGCCCTTACCAGAGCCGTCACAGGACGTGACGCGGGCACACATGACGTACGCGGAAGTCCTCCGCTGTCTGGATATATCGGCACCATCCGTCTAACTTCAGCTGTTCTCTCCAACGAATTTATTTTTTTTGCAAAATGTGAGTGCAATATTTATACAATCATTGTTGTGCAATACAATTTCATATTGTACCATACCATTGTGCGCTCTCTCTCTTTTCTCTCCACATCCCTTGGGAGATACTTTGAGTATTTTTACGATCTCTACACACCACAAGCTTCCAGACCTACAATCATCATATTTTCCTAAGAGGGCATCCATTAAAGGGCTCCTATAAGAGAGAGATGAATCTCTGTTACGTCTGTCTTATCTTACAAATTTGTGCGTACAATCATACAGAGACTGTTTTTTTGATCACATTTTTTTATTACCATCTGCACTATTATACTGTTTCTTTTTTTCATATCCTCACGAGAATCACAGCGCTCCTCCCAATTGGAAAACTATGCAAGATCTATTTGGACCTGGACAATCCTCATAAAGGGTGTAGAGCTGCTTTATCTATTTAAGTGTATTTCACATTGTATTATATATTTCATGTTTTTTGGGTGAAGGTCACTTATCACATTGTGATATCATTTGTACTATACTTTTTTTTCACTTTTATTGCTTATACTATTTCACTTTGATATTTTAGTTTAGAAGCGCCCGTTTTTCACCTTTTTTGTTTCTCCTACCCTGACCTGGCCACACGACTACGGATCTGCACACCAGATGCAGTCTCGCAGCTGCAAGTTGGTGTATTCTAAATCCCCACCTCAGCCTTGTGGTTCTGTACCTTTTATGGTGAGCCCCCGTTACAGATGCTTTTGTTCTCTTTATCATAATCATCTGTATTTTTTCCACAATTTTTTTTTATTAGGACTTCCAAATAATATACCTCATAACAAATTAAATTTTACATGAAATGTTGTGAATGTAAGGTGAGACAAACTTATACAGTACATGTTAATTTATCAGTAAGCCTTTATCTAGAGATGTGTAAAACATTCACATGCACTGTGAATTGTAGACAACCAGCCTGCATAATCTTTTTTGTGAAATTGTTGACATTGCCAAAATAATCGGGATAAATAAAACTTTGATTTTATGCTCATAATTCATCTCCAATAGTTTTCAGCTATCAGAAATTCACTGAATATTCTCTTATGCCATGCCATGAGTAGTTTCATTTTTAGGTGACTTTTACAAACTTCTCAGAAGCTGCACATGTACAGTATCTGTCAAAGTTGGTACAAAGATGTTCATGCTATTAAGATGTTAAAAATACCAACATCTTCAGAGGAATGTGTTCAAGATTTGCATCTAAATAAATAAATACAGAAATCATTTTTAGAGCAAACTACTCTACAGTACCAGTGCATGTATCTATCTGTGCCTGGAAATTAAAATATACAGTAATTTGCTGCTTTAAACGACCTAACAATTCATGTTGTTAGTGCTTCCTGTGTAAGTGATCCTGCTAAATATTTGCTGAAATTGACACTATTGATTCTGAAAGCTCTGTGATGCATGGTGAATCGTCCAACAGTAAATGAGTTTATTCAGATCTTCTTTTTGGACCTACTTAATCTGAAACACCCAATACATAGAACAGAGCATGGACTCATAAAGACACAACAATTGCACTGACAAATACTCTGTCAAATGACCCTTGAAAAAAATCGAGATTGAGTTGCCCTTTGATATAAACCTATTTGAATGTTATGATTTCCAGAGCACATTGTGCCTCTAATCTTGTAATAGGTTGGTATTCCATCCATCAGAATGAGGTTAGACTGGTACAGTGCAGTAGTTGGTCTGTTCTTGATGATAACTGAAAGCAGCAGTCGAGATACTGTGGAGGAAATAGATTCCTTGCCACCAACATTTCTCAGGTTTTAGAAATATAGGCACCTTGGGAAAGACAATATTATTATAGGGGAAAAAAAGCTAGTGTTAGATGTTGTGAAGAATCCTGCTGTGATTGAGTGACAATTTAATGTATAACAATTTAATATGATGAAAATATAATAATTTAAATATGTATTTGTTAGTTTATTTTTCCACGTATTAAAGTCACAAAATAAGCAAAATCCTATTTGTATTTTTTAAATAAATCAGTTCTGTAGTATTAAATAATAGTGACAGCATTTTTTTTCCAACTCCTAATGCCATTTTTAATTATGTTTTGGAATGTTCTGATCATCCTTTGGTTGATATAGTCAGTTGGAATGTTACATATCTTCTTCAGCATTTTACAAACTGAAATAGAGTCAGAAGGTGACCATTTAGATACCCACTCTGGCAGGATATTAGCTGATCGACCACAGAAGGGATCGATCAGCAACTTACAGTAGGTAAATATTTCTCACTAAAGCTATTACCGTGCTGCATATAGCAAATAAATAAATACATACATTATTGGAACCATATTTAGCTTTGCTGTTTTAGCTGTGTTTCAGTATTCTAAAGGTATTATTTGCATGTTCTCAAAGCAATAGTAAGTGCAAAAGCCCTTTCATCCCTTCAATATATATGAGAAGAGTAAGCTCTTCTAGAATTGATGTAGCCCAAGTAACTTTTCCTGGTAGTCCCCATGGTAGTTGTCACCAATTGGTTAAACTTCTCCCTACTGATGAGATAGGAAAGAAAAAGTTCCACCTGTGGGAGGCCCTATAAATAGCCACACCTTTCCTCCCCAGGTAGACTTTTTCTGTCCTATATAGCCGAGGTAGTGTTTGTTGTGTTTTGGAAGTTTACATTTTGGGGAGGGGAGTAGGGGGAGGCTTAATTGACTGCCTTAGGTAGTGATCAGGTGAGTTCTGGCCTCTTTTTCCCGCTGAAGCCTGGATGTCCCGCACTCCAAGGAGTTGCCTGTCCATGAAGCTGACCAGCTGGCTATTCTAAGGGAGACTTTTTGGATCCATGAATTGGGTACACTCACACCGGAAGGGTTAAATGAAGAGGTAGACCTGATTTCATTTTTATGCTAAGTGATTTGGTTTTAAGTATTGAGTTCATTGTGAAGTTTTATATACAAAGTTGGATATGTTGGAATTTTTAGGTTTCTTTGGTATGACTATTGCTATTTTATTCTATCATCCCAATTCGTACATTTTAATAATGTGTATTTTAAATTATTTAGGCTTACTGTTATTAATTGATTATTTTATTATGTAGAGTAATGATATAGGGCACTTTTTAATGCTCTTATCTGCATGCTATGTATTTGTTAATTAAAGGATTGTTTAGCAGTGTTTATGTATATTAACCAGTAGGGGGAGGCAGTAAGCCTTTGATTAAGTCCTTATCTTAAAGAGTATATAAGGAAACTTGTCACCAGAGCAAACCACACCCCTGACGTAGTGGCCACGCCTCGAAAACGCGTAGGGTAGTTTGCATGGTGATACTAGGACCGTAGTTGTTGAGTTTCTGCAGAGCTGAAGACTGTGAGGGAGAAGGCAGGGAATGGGTTAACGTGGTTGGCCCGGGCTGGAGTGAGATCATCCCTGTAACCGCCAGGGTTGCTGCGACGCCATAAGGAGGAGGTTACATGGTGACGCACTAGGGAGGCGCCACGAGAGACAGCAGAAACCTCCTATTACCGGAAAGGCGGAAGCAAGCAGCAGACGTTCTGCAGCAACCTGCGGAGTATCCCCCAGTGAGGACAACTCTGCATATCTCCAGAGCGGATCTGTGGACTACGGCTTATTGGTTATTTTATTCGGATGTTTGTGAGTGTATTACCACTATTTGTTTGTTTGTCTCATTAATATAGTAAAAACGTTATTTGCACCAAGAAGTGTGCGCTTTGTGTTCTTCTCATCCTATTCAGCTGGCTATGCTGCAAGGTTTCATGGAGGTAAGCAACTGCAGTCAGTCTGGAGATATGCGCTGATGCGCCTGCACACAGAGACCTTCATCAGCTTGGGTGGATGCCACTATTCAGCAGGTGGAGGGATGGACATGAAGCATCACACTGACATCATGTGGAAGACACACAGCCCTTTAAAGAAGACATGCCTAGCCAGTGACACTGCTGCCTTGCTGCTGTGCTGCAAAAACCGCTGGCAGACACTCAAAAGAGCCAGCATAAGCAGGAGAAACTGCTTAGACATTTGAAAGACTGCTCAGATGCTGGAAAGCTTGCAAAGGTTGTAAAGTCTGCCAAATAAACCTGTTAGTGTAATCAACTTGTTTGAAATGGATGCTGCTTCAGGAAAGTGTGCTATCCCTAAATGTACTAGGTAAGCTCAAGGGAGTTAGTCACTGTTTGCTTTTTTTGCTCTGTTTTGTTTTTCTAAAAAGAGATTTCACCCAACAATTCACCCAACATATATGTCTATCAGTGCTGAAGGTATGCAGCCAGAGGAAGGTGGAGTTAAAATTGCTTCCGAGTCTACCATTAAAAAGAAGGCTTCAAAGAAACTGAAATATTACCCTGCCTGTGAAAAAACCACTTTGGCGAATAAAACATTTTGTGATGACTGCCCAAGGAAGCTGCAAAGAAACTTGTGGAGCCAGTTGCTAATTTCATGTTGTGGATAAATGATGCACTAACACAGGGAATTGAGCTGCATCCTCCAAGTCTGCAAACAAAGGTCAAAAACACACAGCGTCACATACCAGTCTCGGAAAATAATAATTAAGAATGAATGGACACAGCAATACAAGAAAGTGGCGATGTCCAGAAAATTAGCCAATTATTTTCATTCGGGTAGAATGTGGAAACCTGGGATTCACCTTCTAAGATGTATGCTGCGTTATCTATATTCACAAGAATCACAAAACATCACAGTGGATGATGCAGCTCCCTTTCAGGACCCTACACATAGGGCATTGAAAAGATCCTTTACGGCTGCTAGAGCAGCATGTAAACCAACGGTAGACATAACTTCAGTCTATAGAACACTGAAACTGTGGCTTGAAAACAGAGAAGTGGCTCTAGAGAAATGAGTTAAAAGATCTCAGATCAATAAAGCAGTCTGAGCTGAAGTTGGCAGCAGAATTCATATCTGAGGCATCACTGGACTCAATTAAACTGGCAGCGAGATCAATGACTTTGTCGGGTGCAGTTAGGAGAGCACTCTGGTTGCGACCTTGGCAGGCAGATTCCTCTCTTTAAAAAAGTATGCATGATTCCCTTCAAAGGCCATCACCTTTTCGAGAAAGGATTGGACATATAATAATAGAGAAAGCTTCAGGACTAAAGAGTATTTCCAACAGTAAGACAGAAGACAGAAATTTGGAAATTCTCCTAAGATGAGTGAGAGAACCAACATACAGAACATGAGGTCACATAAACCTGGAAGAGGGTATTCAAGGGCACCTACGTGGCCGGGTGGTCAAAGTTCTCTTTTTCATGGTGTAAGAAGAGGTGGCCCCTCGTATAAAATGTTTGGAAGGTTTGCATGAAAAGAGATCGGCTCAGGTAACTTGGGTCGGTGGAAGACTCCATCAATTTCAGGAAGTCTGGGCCTGAACCATTTTGGACACTTGAGTGAAAAGTATAGCTCTCAAAGTTTATTGTATAGGATTCCAAAAGATACCAAGGAGACAAAAATTCAACGCATACCGATTGCCAAGAGACAAAAAGGCTGCTCATGCGCTAAAATCAAGTCATCTGGACACCCCCAGCTCACCTCCTCCAGCACCAAGCCACACTGATGCTCGTCCGGACACCCCCAGCCCCACTCATCCAGCACCCAGCAACGCTGATGCTCATCCATATGACACCATCAATCCTTGCACCAGATCCCGCTCGGTCGTCCACTTGTTGGATGTTTTTAGTGGTATCGGACTGACTGACAACACAACCAAGCAACACAGGGACAGAATGGAGTCCAAGATGGATCTTCTTTTTGAGACAATGGAGAGGATGGATAAGTGCATGGGTGTTCATCTGGAGAAGAATGAGAGGAACATCGCGGGGCTCTATTCTTTGCTTGGAGTCCCTACCACTGTATGTCCAACGCAGGAGCAGGAGGGTGACCTGGGGGTGCCTTCTTCTTCGATGGAGGAACCACAACCCCTCACCCCCCCCCCCCATGCACACTCTCAATCCCTGAATTTGACCTTCACAGTGCCAACACCAAGCACACCACGGGACACCCCATTACCACCCCTTTGTCTCCAGGATATTCCCTTCTGTTGGGGATGATGACAACCCTGGTAAAAGAACAGCCTCTAAAGGAGGAAAGCATCATCCCAGACAATCTACCCATGCCTGTTGCCATAAGCACACCCAGTCCAGCACTCAGGATTGTATAGCTCCCTGACATCTTGCTGAAGGACCTTCCGCAAATCATCCAGGAGAATGTAAAGTTGTAAAGGCATTTAAATATATATGAATATATCCTTGACATACTGTATATACAAATCTAGAACTTAAGTTGCTTTTAGTGTAATACACTTACAGTAGTACTATAAATAAAGTACTAATGTCATTTAAATATACTGTATCTAAATATATATTTGACATACAGTACAGTAAACTAAAAAAATCTTTAAAATATGTTGCATTTGCTGTTTACATACACTTACAGTAGCACTATACATACTGTAATGTAACGTTCTAAAGCCATTTAACTATATGAAAATGGCTTATTGACATACAGTTTGTACAGTATACTATATAAATCTATAAATTAAAAGATGTTTTTACTATTTAGATACACTAACACCAGTACTACTGTACAGCAGATATCTAGTGACTCAGTGAGGAAATGCACTGTATCTTACTGTACAGTAATTTTATTCTGAACAAGGTTCCATAATCACATCTGCGCATGCGTGTCATAAAGGTTCTATAACCACATTTCTGTGCATGCGTGTCAACAAAGTTCCATAACCACATTTCTGTGCATGCATGTCAACAAGGTTCCATAACCACATTTCTGCGCATTCGTGTCAACAAGGTTCCATTTTGACATACACTGCACACATGCGGGGGAATAAACATTTTACATTCGGAAAAAGAAGCGACGTTGTATTTTTGTATTATTCATTTTTTCTTTATTAATCTGTTCAAATAAAACATTTAATTTGTTAAAAATACTTTTGGGTGTATTCATATTTTTAATCATCAAATTACAATTACATACACTTGAAGTACTGTATGGGAATAAAATACAGGTTGCATTGCAATTAGATTTTTAAGACAACAACTCAAAATCAACCACTTGAGTTTCTCGATGGTATTGCAGACTTTCTGCACTCGATAAAAACACTAGTAGACTCACGTCTTAAACGGGAAAATTTCAAGAAATACCGCACCAAGCCTGGGTGTGCCACGGGGTTAAACACGTAAAATGATCAGAGAACGTCCGCTGCATCTGTACCAATATGCAACAGCCACAGAAGGTTTGCCATTGAACAGGCTCATTTTCAGTTAAAAGCACTTCCCTTTGGCCTTGCCACTTACCAAAGAACCTTCACAAAGGTGCTGATAACTCTTGTAGCCAAACTGAAGAGGGAAGGATCCAAAATTTACCATTATTTGCACAACATTAAAAAAAAAGGCACGAGAAAAATCTCAATTGCTCCAACATTCGACAATAATGCTGGATTTCTTAACAATGCATGGACAGTTAGTGAATTTAGAAAAAAGTCATCTAATCCCAACACAAAACTTTAAATATTTGGGAGTACAATTTGATACTCGAACATGCATGGATTTTTTTCCCCATGAAAAAAGGGAGAACCTAAAAAACATTATCAGGACAACCAGGTCCAGCGGTCAGCTGTCAGCCAGGCAATGTATGAATTTTATTGGCATGCTCTCAGACACCATTCAAGTGATAAAATGGATGAGATAGCACATGAGGGCTTTCCAGGAAAATGTTCTAAGACAGTGGGACAATCAGACAAAAGACCCACTTCAGTCTAGTCTGCTTCCACAAAGGGCGAAGGAATTCCTATTGTGGTTGGGAACAAGATATAAACCTAGAAAAAGGTTGTTTCCTACAAGAGCAGGTCTGGCTTATGCTCACGACCAATGCAAATGGCACAGACTGGGGTGCCCAACTCTGCAACAATGTAGCCCAAGGAAAGTGACCTACCAGGTGTCACAGTGTAACATCAAATGTTTAAGAATTGAGAGCGATGATGCTGGCAGTAGTTCACTTCTCATAACAGATAGAAAGAAGCAGCCTAAAGATTCAGTCAGACAACCGAACAGTGGTAATGAATATAAGGAATAAAGGGGGACAAGAAGGCCAGTTCTTCTACAAGAAGTATTCCCCATTGTTGCCAAGGCAGAGAAACATCTAACTGACCTTACCACAATAAATATTGCAGGAAAGAAAAATCTGCAATCTTATTTGCTCAGTCATGGGACTTTAGAGTCAGAAGAATGGTCTCGGGCAGATAGTAATTTCAGACAGTTGGTAGAAACACAGGGACTTCCTGGGATAAACCTTTTTTTGCTGTAGCATCAAACAAAAGGGAAACAAATTCTGTTCAAGAGAGTTTCACCCAGAAGCTACAGTGTGGACTGCAACTCCACCCACTCTTTCCAATGGGACTTTCAACTGCGGTACATATTTTCTTCAATTCCTCTCATACCGAGGGTACTCAGGAAAATAAAGCAAGATGGGGCAGAAAGTAGTAATTAATCAACATGGTGATGGACAAACCATGGAAACTGCCAGTGTTCCCAGGTCTGCCCCATGGCTCAGTTTAACATCCCAATTCAGAAACCTAGAATCTGACGGCCTGCAGGTTGAGCGGAGCTTGCTCAAGACCAGTGTGTTTCACACCGAGTCATACAGACCTTGATGGCAACAAGGAAGATCTCAGCATCTACGGTGTGTTACAGAGTTTGACAATGCTTCTTTCACTCATGTGGATGCCAGATGATAAAAAATTTTGATCCACCTGTTCCAGCAATCCTAGAATTTCTACAGGAGAGCTTGGAGGCAGGGCTCAGTGTTAGGTCCCTAAAGGTATAAATGTTGGCATTGTAAGTATTATTGTGAAGACAATAAGCTGCGGTGGATCTCATACTGAGGTTTTTTCAAACCTTGAAGAGAATTAGACCAAAATGTAAGGATTGAATTTTTTACAAAAGCTTCTTTTGAACCACTTAAACAGAGTTCATACAGTAAAGAAGTCCTCTTTGGGGCCAAACAACTCTACTCGATGTATGATAAATAGGTCAAGCCTTGAAATTGTCCTTAGTGCTGTGATAGCACTTGGCAGCAAATGCTGCTTCTCAGATGTAGCAGCAATATAAACACAAAAAGCACACACAGTGCAGTAACGTTCAAACACCTTCAAACCTATCGTAGCTCATATAAGAATTACTCATACTAACTATATTGTTGAGGGAGGAGCAATATAAGACTTGCAAATAGGGGATATCTATAGCTGCTACAGTGCATCAATGGCAAGAAAGAGAAATATGCAATAATGTAAATCTAAAAACACCATTTAATATGCGCATTCAGCCAATTTCACACTTACAATTTGGCTGGGTGTTGCATACCCTTTTAAAATGCTGTACACAGTATGCACAGGCACTCAAGAACAGCGTCGGCGTCCTGATGCTTGAACCAGGATATTTGCTATTTGCTCTTGTCTCGCTCGCTCCGGAGTCTCCGCGTCTCTCACGGATGACATCACTGATTTGTCTCAGCCACCACACTTGTCTGTGTCTGTGCACTTCTTGGTAGGTTAGCTTCACCCTACGCATTTCATGACACATCTGGGTCACTTCCTCAGGGGTATTGGCTAACCAAAATGCAGTCCTGGTTTAAATAGTGCCCCTCTGATAATTGATGAAATAAAGAATAAAGTGCAGCAAATACTATAATATAATCAAGCTGCTGCCTGAACACCCGCGGTTTCCCCAAACCGCAACTCTAACGAAATTAAGCCAAAAAGTGTTTGTGGCGCAAAGTGACCAAAGATATACAGTGAACTGTGCAAATTAACCCAGTGATAAATTAACACTGAAACCAAATAATACTGTAACTCCATATGCAGGATCCTCTGGTGCGTGGACTCCTTGTTGTCCTCATATCAAGAAGACACAAAAGCATTAACATTTTACTGAAAGTAACAAACAACACAAATGGGAAAGGAAAATAACTCACACTTTCCCCGCTGGTATGCAAGCAAGAAGTGACTCTGGGCACACTTCAACCCTCCTCCCGAATCAGCTGCTTGGCGTGCAAGTACACAAATGTGCCGGTCTCCTCCGTCAGTGTCTCTCACCTGCGATCGGAGCCCTCTGTCTGTTTGGCACGTAACAGCCACCTCAGACAATCAGAGTCTCACAGGGAGTAGTGTAGGGTTGGTACAGTGGCCTCAAACAGTCAAAAAGCCCAACGCGTTTTTCATACGACTTCTTCTGGGGACATGCTTACTACTCTGTATGGTATACATTTATACTAAATCATTCATCATAGAATAACAGACACAGCTGTTCAATTTAAAACCTAATCCAATAGCACTACTGCTTACAATAATTACAGGGTGCTAAGCTTCAGGTACACAGCTTCTCCTAATTGAGTAACTTGAATAGTGATCACATAAAATGTTTATACAATGTTCATAAAATACACACATAAAGAAAAAACTTTAATACATCCAAAGCATTACAACACAGGTTATAGCCAGGACATCTGTATACTCTGCATATTTATCAGCACAGTTGCCAAATCACTCGGATTGTAGTGTGGAAATATACTGATTGTTGATTGTATTAGACAGGATAACTGGCAGACCAAAGACATATTTACCCCTAAGAGGAAAAAAAGAATAAGCATATTATATCAGTGCCAAATCACAGTTATATTGAATAATCATAATCATCTTTAAAACAATAAATAGTAAAACAGAAAAGAGACCAAAATAAAGAGACCAATAAATGAGTAGACTCTTAAAGGAACATAGCAAAGCCCAATGAGTCATTAAGCCCAAAGGGTAGCATGGTATTTACCTGCACTATCCATCGGCATTCTTTTTGGAGCAGAACTTTTTCCCAAAGATGCTTTATCTAGTGCAAAGGCAGACATAAGAGTGTTAAAAATCCTCAACGTCACGTGACTGAAGGCCTTTAACGTTGCAGGGATACCGGCATCCCATACTGGGGCCTGTATGTCGGGAATCAGGGGATTCCTGATCCCTGAGGCTGAAATCAACTTTGTTCAGCTCAGGAGACCCCCTACTCAGGCATACAATGAATAAAAATAAAATGTAAGCCGCTTCATTACCTTAGAAACTATCACTAAGGTAATATTTTTTTCTTTGGGGGGGGGGGTGGTTTGATACTAGTGTGCGGGAGCAGATGGTCTTCTGAGCTGAACAAAGTTGATGTCAGCCTCGGGGACCCCCTACTTCCTGAGATACAGGCCCTGTTATGGGTACCGGTATCTCCTTCAATGTTAAAATCCCACAGTCACATGACCCATATGATTTTAACATTGCGGGGATACTGGCACCCCATAACGGGGTCCGCGGGGCCCCCATAGCTGTTGGCCCCTGGTTCTTTCCCGCAGGTGTCCCCCGTTGCTCCGCAGTTGGTACCCGTGGGCGTCCGGGGAGTCCTCAGGTGGTCTCCATAGGTCCCCGCAGACCTAAGGTACCAACCCTGTATGTTAACATATAAACATGGCCTACATTACAATCAATCCCCCCCCCCTCCGCCCAAACACATATAGTACAGTAATGGGCAAAATAACTATTATCCAGATATGGATAAGAGATTATTTGCCCATTATTAAACACAACATTAGCCAGCATAAATAAAGTAAATAAATACAGTTCTACTTACCACAACAGCAAATCCCTCTGTCCTCCGTTGCCAGAAAGCATACATACATAATAAAGACATTCCCCTAATGGCCCCTAACCCCATAATCAACTTAGTGTCTAATAACAACTATAGTAATTAAGGGGTTAACCCACCCTACCCCGCTACCCACCCGGGAGGCCTAACCACTCACCCCGGACTGACTATACCAACCCTGTACCCATTGAGTAGTATAGTGGTACATCATACCCATATAATAATATGGGCATACTAAGCCTAAAACATAAAAAAAACTCCAAAAAAACACACTTCAATAAATTAAAACAGTAGTCAACTAATCCAATGAATACAAGCAATATCAAGATCAACAATTAATTAATTAAACCATTAATCAAAGCAATTATTTAATCAAACTCAGAATTCTTTCAAACAGTAACCAATCAAACCAATAAATTACTAAACCAACTCAAAAATAATTCTAACAGTAACCAATCAAAACAATTAATTAATACAACATTAATGAATTCATTGAAACATTAAACTACAAAGAAATAAAATAAAAACATATCAGAAACAACCATTAAACACATTAGCCAACACAATACTTCACTCATTAAAAAAGAAAAACAATCGCCAACATTTTATTTCAATCAAGCTGAAAAATACCAAACAATTACATCCACATAATAAACTAACATTGCAAAAAACAGCTGCAATACAAAGCCAGAAATGCCCCCAAATATAGCCCTATTAATATATTGATCTGTACTCTAAAGTAGTACAGATTAATATATTGTCAGTCAATGTTCAAGAATAAAAAATTAAAAAAACACATCCAATGTAAAAACCTGTAAAAAAAGACATTTATAAACATGCAATATATTACTTACCATTAGAAGCGCTGGCCCTCAAACTCCCGGGGAAACAGGAAGCTCACGTACCTTGAAGGCCTCAAACAGCATCCGATGCCATCCGAAATGAAGATCCGGATCAGGTACCCAAATCTTCTTTCTTCTTTCTTTAATCACCTTCTTCTATCTTCATCTGTCACCATTTCTTGATCTTTATCTTCTGTCGTCATATGTCAATCCATAAAACCCCATGGTATTTCCCAACCTATGTTGTCTCATTGTCATCTTGGGCTCAAAGTAGGTGTCACAGACCTAAACAGGGCTTGTGACATCACATTTATCCTCAAACTGGTTTAACAGCCATCTGCTTGGCTGTTAAAACCATGTGCTGACCTTAATTTTTTTTGGGACGTCACTTAAAGGGAATGATGCCAGCCAATCAGAATGGCTGTGCTTCATTTGCCTTTAAGATGACGTCACTAAATCCAAGATGTCCGGCGTCACATGGTATTTCAGCCAATCAGATCATGGGAACCAATTCCCCAATCTGATTTGTTGTTGTAGGCGAATCGCGGCTACTAGAATCGCGCGTCTTTATGATCATTCTGAAAAGTGTCGAAAAGTGGCTTATCGCTGCTCAGTTGGCGACCTGATTTTGGTCAAAAGATTTTTCGGTGATACAGGCCGTTATCGCCCACTTATCGAGGCTTACTGAATATAAGTAGCCTTTTTGGCGGATATGTGGACGATAAGTGCCTTATCGACGCTTACTGAATGAAGCCTTAAGAGCAGAAAGCCTCAACATACCTGTATTCCTTCTCTATTTATCACAGCACAAGGAGTAAATGTAATCAGATTATAGAGAATCATTGAAAGAGTTCAAGAAATCAACTTGTGTCTGTCAGCCAGTAGCCTTCAGGCCCGTTTATTGAATTATGTACAAAAAAAAAGCTATTGATATACCCTTTACTAGGCCATTTCTACAGAATGTAAGAGAAGCTAAGGAGGTCTAGAGGTTTTAATATTAATTCTGGACATTTTTTTCTGGTTACCTCAAGAACAATATACTGTAGGCTCAGTTTGCTTACTTACAATGCGTTCAGAAGAGATTTTAAGAAGTTTAACTTTATTTGAAATCATAAATACACTGTACTCCCCTCACAAAACACAGTTCTACTGATATTACCTTTTAACAAGCTGTTTTACAACTTTACAATACTTATTTGTATTTTTAAAGCTTTGCGACAAACAAAATGATCTGTTGAGGTCTTTTATAGAAGGATCATTGCTGTTTCCTTGCTGTGTCCCCAGATGCCTGCCTCTTCTCTCTTTTAGAGAAGAATTGTTTGCTTACTATATGATTTATTTGATCCTTGTGCTTTTGTAATAATACATTTTAGAGGCATTGCTATTGCAGTGGCACCAATGAAGAAAAAGAAAAGTTGTTCTTTGTACAAACATAAATTACAATGTTCAGATTTATTAATCTTTAAATAAAAAGCTAGACCTTGAATAATTTTTTTTTGTTAATACACGTGGGCAAAGCGTTAGGTTTAAGAACTTTATTCAATGCATTATACCAGTCACTTGACAAAACCTAAGTGAGGCCGAAACATTGTGTCTTATGAATACATTCTTTTGCTAAAGACCCGTGGAGCCTTTAATTATATAGCGCCATTAGTGTACATAGCGCTTCACATTAGTAATACACGTGACAATCATTTAAATAACAAATAATACAAATAACAGATCATGGGAATAAGTGCTTCAGACATAAATAACATTTCGGAGGAGGTGTACCTGGTCAGAGGAGCTTACAATCTAATTGGTAGGTAGGAAGAACGTACAGAGACAGTAGGAGGGAATCCTGGTAAGTGCATCTGTAGGGGGTTGCGTACTTACAAAGGTATCAACTACTTTACCCCCCCCTTACATCTCAGCCCTCATCCACAAATACATACCTACTGCACCGACACACTTTATTCGAGCAAATACCCGGTATGTACCTGGCAGATACCTGGAATGCGCCGCTCCTCACCTCTGACAAGCCCCGTTGCATTTGCCTTCCCAGCCTGGGTTCATGCCTGGCTGACGGGCGGCTGATCTGTTAAATGATAATGATTAGGATTTAATAGGCTGCAATGCTTCGCGTGTCTACCAGATGGCATAAATTCATGAATTGTAATGCAGTATATATATATGTACTGTGCAGTATTGCAGCCAGCGGGAATAAAATGCTTCAATCCCTGCCGGAAAATAACTCAATGCACTCGGGCAGAAAACAGTCACAAACCTCAATACACCCGAGTATACCCGAATTCGTGGGACTAGCCGAGCTCGAATAAAGTGTGTCGCCAGTGTATACAGCCCCTATATTCTGCCCCGACATCTGCCTTTCCTCTCACCTTCTTACCGCCTCTCACTCCCGCCTGCAAGACTTCTCCTATGTTGCCCAGTATCTCTTGAATTCCCTACCACGTACCCAGAGGCTCCGCCAGCTTTCAGATGTTTAAAAACTCCTTGAAAAGGTATCTTTCCAAAGAAGCCAACTTGCCATACCACTAGCATCCAACTCCCCACTACCTCCAACCCCATTTGAACCAGCTGTATAGCTGGACCAAGCTACACCCTATGTAACACACCCCTCCCCAAAACTTTAATGGCTTCAGCTGTCAGACTGGGTCATATTCTAACCTGAGCAACACATTATACTACAATAAGCAGCCACCTTACCGTCTTGTTTCAACATTGTCCCTCACTCCCTCTAGATTGTAATCTCTCCCCAGCAAGGCCCTAATTAGCTCTCTGTATCTGTTTGTACATGGAAGAAGAAGAAGAAGAAGAAGAAGAAGAAGAAGAAGAAGAAGAAGAAGAAGAAGAAGAAGAAGAAGAAGAAGAAGAAGAAGAAGAAGAAGAAGAAGAAGAAGAAGAAGAAGAAGAAGAAGAAGAAGAAGAAGAAGAAGAAGAAGAAGAAGAAGCATTCCTGCTGCAGGCTCACACAAGAGATACTGAAACATATCATACCTAAGTAATGCCAATTTAACAGATTAACAACTCAATGGTAACATAAAGCATGAGCGTTTAACTCTTCTAGAGACAAGGGAATGTCATGCAAAAAGGTTAAGGACAAATTTAATTAACAGTAATAAAACAGTATAAAACCAACATAAATGAATACAACAAATAAGAATGAGCTAATGTGTGGGGTTTATGAAACAGTATAAAAGATAACAAAAATAAAGGAAGTATTTGACTAGTGAACAGGGATCACATGCACTAAATGCATATACAGTACAGATTGAAAACACACTATAGCAACATTTTACCTACTTTCTGCTCCACATGCAATCCTACGTGTACTTAGTAGAAAAAAATCTGTACATATTACCTGCGTCCTCTATTTTTGAAGTAAGCAGCTGATAAAACAATTGACAAAAACATGAAAATGGGGGCTCAAACACAACCAAACCAATATAATAAATATGCGAAAAAATTAATGGCTTTCAGTTGGAAAGTGTGAACTGGATTGGGAAATACCAGCTGTCAACTTTGAACTAGATTAGAAAGGGAAAATACAATAGTGTAATACTTCATAGCATATATTTAGGTAGAGAACAGATGTGCACTCACAGACATTATTCATTGAACAGCAACGTAGTGAATCTGGCTTGAGGACTCCCCTGGTCCCAGGTATAGAACTCAGTCAAGTGTCCACAAAGGTCAGTCTACTTTGGCTTGTTGAGCCATGTCCTTGCTGTTTTATCCGCTTCCAAGTTTTTCCTCTGGCCGACCCAGTCGCTTCTCCTGCTTCCGCGTGCCATCCCACGCTATGGAGCTCATGAGGCCCAGATGGCGAGACCCGGTTGGGCTGTTTGGAGGTATATACAACTTCTTGGGAGAAATTAACGGCTATAACTTTATTTATTACAACAGATAAATATCTCATATTTATCCCCAATTAGGCACCTAGCCAGATTGCTCTGCTCTCATCTACCAGAAATTGAGGGATAACCTCAGCTTGTGCTCATCTAGCCATTCAGTGCCTTAGTCTGAATGCACCAAACCCCCATCAAAAGGTCATTACCACACCAACCGAACCGAGTCAAGAATGGTGCTGCCTTCCACAAATTCCATCTGGAAGGTCACCAACATTTAGACCACAGCAGCCTGGAATGGTACTGCCTTCCCCAACTAAAATACTAATGATTGGACCAATGTCAAATTGTTTCCCCCCACATGCATCAAAATTATATCAGGTGGGGCCTTACACCTTTCCTTAAACATTAACTCAGGCAGCAGTTGGTAACAATACACGCCCCTACTGCCCACCCAAAACATCTTGGCCAAGTCGGTCCTTATCCCCAACTGCCTTCATCCTGGCCTAGATACACAAAGAGAACAGAAACCCAACTGATATCTCTCGATCGCCCAGTCAGAATGATTGATTGTAAAAGTTAAAATTCATGTTTATTGATCATAAATATTAAAATAAAGGTGATTAAAAATAGACAATTAGTAGACACACACTAATGATCCAATGTCGAGTGGAGTGTGACACCCTGGATCAGTATGAGGTATAAAAAGTATAAAAAGTGGTAATTGAGATTGATTGAATCAATTAACACCTAGGGAAATTTCAGGTAACTGTATCCTGTATAGATACCAAATAGAATCTGTAATACAGTATTCCCTTACTTGTTGGTGTCCAAAGGTAAGAGTAGAGTTGAAAGTACAGTGATCAGAAATGCTGGGGTAGGCAATTAGCATACCACTTACTTAATGATGTAGTCACTGTGTGTATAATTGCCAGATGTGTGCTTGGAAAACACCACACACATCTGTCCTAATAGCTAAAGGAATCCTTAACTAAGTAAGGAATAGTATTATTAACTGCTGATATCAGACACAGTATGAGAGGAACTCCTGTTCACTCTAATAGATCCCAATGGAGTAGCAATGTACTGTATAGCCATAAAGCTTGATGACAGATTAGCCCTATGATGTGACCTATATTAGCCAGATGAACTAGTATAGGAACCTAGCTACTTATAATGCAGTATACCCTTGATAAACAATGTCCAGGGGTAGGAATAATATCCAATTTTGCTTAGGTAGGTGTAAGGAATCGGGGAACGCGTCCCCCGAAGCGCGCTCCCTCCCTTACCTGCAACCTCAGGAGATTCTGCTGGCATCACCACGCACACGGGAAGGTACTCATGACCTCACAGGGACTGGCCCCGCCTCCCCTTCACGTCATGTGATGGCACCACGCGGCACGCACACCTGTCACGTGTGCTCCGCTCCCTAGCTACGTGTCAACATCTACTATCACCTAATCACTCCCATCTGTCTCCTGCACACCCACTAGCTGCATGTAAACATTCCCTAATAACCTAATCACTCCCACCTGTCTCCTGCACCACTCCACCTATCCTTGCCTCCACTGAGGCCGCACCTCCGCTCCTCCTCTGCCCATTGGATCCCTTCCCTCATATATGCTGAGATGTGCCACTGGCACTTTGGCTGAGCATAGTTCTTTGTAGCCTTGCTGTTCCCACGTTACTTGCCTTGCCCTGTGTTCCCTTGCCTTGCTTTCAGATTGATCTTCTGTGTACCGACCTGGCTTAACACTTGGACTCCGTACCTCTTTCTCCCTGACCCCGGCTTACCTCTGACCTTCCGCATCTCTCCTACCCTGACCATGGCACTCGGACTTCTACTATCCTACTGGCTTTACCCCTGGACCATGGCAATCAGACTCCTACTATCCCACTGACCCCTCCAACCCTGACCTTGGCAAGTATCAGGACTGTTCTTATATTTCTAACCCTGACCCAGATACCTTTACCATCCACTCTCCAGACGTGCCCTCATTGCCGTGGGTGGTATTTATACTATTCCCTCTTCAGTACCGGGGACCCACCTTGTTCATGGTGAGCACAAGCGTTAAAGTAGGTAGCCTAAACAGCACTTAATTGAAAGGTGATTCAGTTATGGGTTGAAACTCCTGTGTGTGTGATTACCAGCTGTGTGCTTAGGAAACACCACGTATGTCTATCCTGAAGGAGTCCTTAACTGAGTGAAAAATAGTACAATTGCTTGCTGATATCAGACTTAGTGTTGTGTAAATAAATGGAACTCCTAGTCACTCTTCTTGCTTCCCCATATACTGTAAGTAACAATAATTGACAGAGTAACCTGTTAACAAAGTAGCCCTATTATGTATCCTTACAGTAATCAGATAACTCGTCCAGGACCAGAGCTACTAATGAGAATGTAATAGTTACTGAACTAACCTAGAGTCCATATTCATGAATGGGCTAGAATCATTAAATACTGGGTATAGTGCAGAGGCTGCTGCCCATGTAGTTTCATGGGTTAGATATGCTAACTAAGTGGAAACAATGATACCTTATGAACACCATTCTTCAAAGTAGCATTTAGCCTTAATATTGGTGGGCACAATCACCCTCGAGCGGGGGCAGGAATCCACAGCCAGTCGCAGTGCGAACAGAGTGCTTTGATCAGAAAATATTCCCTGCACGGGCCCATGATAGAACTAGCCAACGCGTGAGTTTCATGTAAAGAAACTCCTTCTTAAGGCTTGGTAAGTAGTGAAGGGGTGTCCCATAGCTAAAGGGGAGGTTTTATAGCGGTGTCTCACCATCTGATTGGTCTATAGAGCCCTATGTGTTCCACACTGTGTATATGTCTCTCATGCACTGAGTCACACATGTGGGTAAAAGCAAATATACCCATGTAGTCATGCATTAAAATAAACATTTATCATTGGCTGATTGATTGATATTGTTCCACTCACTAATAGTAATGTGTGTGAGGCTGAAATACCTTCGTCCTGGCCTACTCTCAGGTTGCTTTCCTACCCAGTGAACATAGGAATCCCTGCATGCCAGAGTTCAAGAGGGGCTTGACCTGGACAAAAACAAATAATAAAATCAATCACTGAACTCTTTAAACAGTTTGTACAGGGTCTAACATAACCCTTAAAATGCCCTGATGACCACCTGCCCAGCATTTTAAAAACTGCTTTCTCTAGGCCTAATCTAGCGTCTTCGGATGCTGCCCCAATCATAAAAGAATGGGACTTAATTATCAAATCCCCAAAACCTGCTAGCTCCGCCCATCTCTCCAGAACCCTTCTAAACTGGAAACAAAGAGGACACCACTGTCCCATTCTCATGAATCAGTAAGGAAGGAGCACCAACCTGGGGTCTGCACTGCCCGTACTCCCTCACCCGCCTTACAGGACAGATTATAATGCATATGGTTACCCTATACATGTTATTAGGGATATCATTGGTTTCATGCATACCATTGATTGTGTTTCTGGACTTTATTGTTGTCACGGGAGACCAGGTATTAACACCTTTAAAATCGGGATCATAACATTGAGCAAAACAAGGAGGTAAAATAAATTGTGATTTATTCCTTGGAAACACGTACACACAATGGATTACAATATAAAATGGAAAAACACACTTACTGGGGGCCTGGGTGAAAAAAATAGCCTTTCCTAGCTTCTACAGTCCATGAAACAATGTCTTTAGGTTGCAGGGGTTTAGCCCCAAAAGTCCTGGAACTCAAATCGGCATGAGTTAGCAGACGCCATGGCTGTATCTCTTCCGGAGATGCCAAAATTCCTTGACTGGGAGATACTACTCCAGCCAGTCCGAGCGTGGGAGAATTCCTACAAGCCAATCAGAGATTTGCTAGTCTACTGAAGCCGGGCAAGGAAGGATTCGAAATCTGACAGCGGCATGCGCCAACTTGGCACCTCTGCTCCCTGTGAGTCAGAAGCCACCTGTGGCGTTAGGCATCTCAAGGTCTGGGTAAATGGTAGTGATGGTAGTGATTTCCATTCATACCAGGATGAGGTTACTTGAGTCTAGCTCCTCTGCCCAAATTGCTTCCACACCTTGGCAATCTCTGTGGCTTTCAACTCCAGGACAAGAGCAGAATCAGTGGCACCAGGCTTGGTAGCCACAGTATCTCTCGGAACAACGGACTTGGAAATCCCCAGCTAATATACAGTGCATAAACATATACCATTATACACAATGTCAGAAATAAAAATATTTCACAATTTTGTCTGAGTCCCTCTTTTCTTAGCTTTGACTGAAAATATGTTCATGTTCAGTTTCAGTGCTCCTAGACCTTCTTAAAGAAAATGTGTACAAAGTTGAACCAAATAATGCTTAGGTTCAATCTCAGAGTGACTTTTCTAACACATAAGAATTTGCACTTGGACTTAAAATCAGCTTGCAACCTTATCGAAGGTTGAAGCACCCCAGAACCTCTGTACTTGGTTCTGGTGATTAGGGCATATACTGGAGGACTCCCATTAACCTAGGGACCCCTGACTGTACCCGGGATACACATATCCCTATACCCTCATTTACCTTTCTGGCCTATGCTGAAGCAGGGAAACCTGGCGGTGAGTCACACAACTGCTTTCCAGGGAGGATTTTGCCCAGAGGTCTGTGTCTACATGTCCCCGGGAATATGACCTGATTCCTGGATACATTTTTGGGTGTCCAGCCACTCTGGACCCCTTCTACCTAGACACCTTCCGACAACACTTTCATCGCAAAACCCACCCTGAAACTCATACTGTAGCCTGAGAATCTCCACTGGTTAGCCCTCCTGGAAAGGTAAAACACACATAAATTCTTTATTACAACACAATGCATGTGCCATGACGGGGCTCAAGAGCTGACACACTATGTCAGCCCCATGTGGCTCAGAGGTAACCAGCCGGGCATATGACCTTTATTAATGGCCTGGTTACCCCTCACCGTCACAATTGTAGCCCAGATTCCGGTTCAACTATAATATCCTAGCATTTACCAGGTGCTTAACATAGGATCCTTTCTGCGCCGATTTTTTTCGATTTTAACACCATATATTTTAACGATGTTGTTTATTATAGTTTTTCTTTTAACTAATATCATTCACCTCCCAGCAGGGTGGGAGAGTGCCCGCAACTGGGTTTACCTTTTCAAGTTTAGTTGTATGTAAATCTACACCCCATCATACATTTTTCATCTGAGCGGGGGTTCCCACCTCCTTATTAATGACCCCCTAGATGAACCCATTTTCCTTTTCCTACCTGGTCAGTTTTAGATCTTGTGAATCTAAACCTAACAGACCCTGCATCCCACTCACACATTTGAGATGCTTACTATTTCACTAATACTCATGGCCCCGAAGAACGTCAGGCAATAATCTATGCCAAATAGCTGTACTTCGTAATTAGAAAAAAATGCTTTGTGTGTCATACCAAAAAAAAAATTCCAGTATGGCTGCCGAAATCAGGGCCCTCTCATCCTTGGATTAGTCTCCTCTCTTCCAACCTGTCACTACTCTGTATATTATGAAATCCTTAGTAAAGTTCCCGTCTCCCTTCAACTTTAAGAAGACGACACCTGCCAAAATGTTTGCTATCATTGTGGCTGATCCTTGAAATTCCCACTTCTTTACCAGGAATCTTAACATTTTATCCTTGATTATCTCTATCATTACGCCCTCAGGCCTTTGTTCTACCCTGTCTGCACTTAATCAGGACAGCCATTCTTCCCAAGTCTTGGTGCATGCTAACCACGTACCCAGGGCTAAAGGAAGCCCTCACTAGTTCCTTCATTCCTGAACTGCTTCCTACCACAGCTGATCCGGTCATGGTTCTTCCATCATTGCCGCTTCCAGAACTAACTCCCGGAGTGCCTTAAGCTGAAAATGAGAATGGGCACTCCCTATATTGTTATCCACACCCAACATGTGTTTAACCATATATTATGATCCAGGCCCTTTTGAACAGCAACCTCAGTAGCTGGAAATAACGCTGTTAGCCCATATACAGCCTCCACCACACCCATGTTGTCCATCAGGAAGATGACTTCCATTTGACAGCTCCACCCCCCATAGCTCCACTGTCACTATGGTGGAAAGAGCAGAAAGACCTCAAAGTGGAAAGAGCTCTAAGAACGTTAAGTTCCCATAAACATCTGCTGCCCCCACTCTTCCGGCCATCGCTCAGCGCACATCAGCCCTAAAAAATGCCCCAAAACCCACAAATCCTGACGCATCCGTAAATAGCTCTATCTGCCTGCTCTTCACCACTCCTTGCAAATCAAGCATACGCCCACTGTATCATCAAGTGGAAGGGGGAAGAGTCTCCTTTCCTTCAAAACCATTTTTCACTGCATTCCTCTTGCAAGGTCTTCTGCTGCCATGACAAAAGCTTTAAAAAGGATTGCCAGACACCCAGTATTTTCTTTTATTTTCTCCTCTCTCACACCCTTCCTCTGGCTTAACCTTTTGCTTTCCAATTCACGAACAACATCTGTTCTATAATGTATTTCCCCTTAAACTTACTCCTTTTTGGCCAGATCATTTGGATCCAGATTCATGCTGCGCTATCACCAATGGCTTTGTTTCTTTATATTTCTCTTTTCAATATACAGTACAATAAAAAAAAGTACTGATTCACACAAGGCCTTTTTATGCTATTTTTTTTTTTTTTTTTTAAATAAACACCAACCATATTTTTTTCTGGCAGAAATAAAATACAGATAAAAGCTGACATTTCCACATATGAACATGACAAAAAGAAAAGTTGGACTCTTTGTAGATCTACTGTAGCAATATGTATTTATTTAATGGAGTATGGATCATGAATTTAAAGAATCCCCAAAGTAAATAAATACACCCAAGCAATATTGCTACTTACTTTTGATCATATCCTCATAAAACAAGCAGAGCAATGTATTCAAATTAGATTGCTGCAATTAAATAAGGGCTTGAAATTACCTGAATCATCCCTTACAATCAGTACAGCGCTGAATACGTATGTTCTGTACCCTTATTAGTTGTGTTACACTGCAGTAAATGTAATATGAACGCCATTCAACATAAATACTGTGAAACATATCTGCATTCAATTTATTTTGAAAAATTACACTACACCTCCATAGGCCAAGAAAAGGTGTGACATATCCATGTCACCGCATCTTTCCTCACTCGTCTGCAGTGAACTCTCTGATCCTGCCAGTTGGTTTGAGCAGAATGCTCATTGATATGCCTCAAGCTTCTGTCAGTGTTAGAAAGAATAGAAGAAGAAAATCTGTAACATAAACATCATTTTTATGTCCATACCCATAAAAAAACCACATTGATGAATATTAATTGATTTTAATTTATGTTCTGTCAGGCGAACATCTGTAGGATAATTTTCTGGCTACAAATTCAAATGTCATAAGGATGGTAAAATACGTACATGATATAATAGAAGGAGATTAAAGGAATGAATTGTCCTAATCATCTCTGATTTTATTGTAACCTTGGGTCCTTATTGTCAAACCACTCTAAATTACTCGTGAGGTTTAGCACTTTCACTGGTGTTTTGTTTTTGCTGAACTCGTTTGGTTTTCGGTTATGAATTTGTTATTATGGAAAATAAACTGAAAAAAAATGAAAGCAGGTAAATGATTCCAAACTTTTGTGCAGACGTTTGTGAGTTTTTTGTTCACAACCCTATGAAGCTGCGGCCACAAAAAAGCAATGGTCTGTGGCGCTGGAGGCAGTGTAAGCATGTCCATGTTTTAGATGGGAACCCCCACAACATTAATCCTCTGGCAGCAGCGCCACTGTGATAACCTGACTGCAGCTTACACTGCTGTTTTAAACAGTTAGTGTTACAACAGCAAAAAATACTTGTGACCCAAAAAATGATTTTTTTTTTCGGTATGGCTAAAAAATGTGTGGTCTTCTGGGAATCCAATACATTACTAAATATCCCTTAATGCAAGACACAGATTTGTAAGTGTATTCACATTGCAATTTAATAATAAACCATACCACACTATTTTTTTCCTTTTTTGCACCACAGATATATATTTTTTAATTGTTTGGACCTATTCAGTACTAACAGTGGGTGAGTAGAAGGGACTAATTTTATAGCATTTAGGATTTTTAGTTATGTGAGTATCTTAGGCAAGTTAACAATTTGTTTATTTGTTGTCACAATCATATTCCTGATTAATTAAGGTGATATATAAAGGGGAAGGAAATTATATTCAGCAAAGGAAATGACAACTACAGTACAGTACTCTCGTGCACACAATACCATAATATTAAATTTGGGTAATATTTCAGCCTTCTTTTGTGAACAGACACATATGTACAGTATACTGGATTTTGGTATTCTACTATCTTCTGCATGTTCATGCAATGGGATAACTACATTGGTAGCAATAATTAAGTCTTAGACCCACAGTTAAGACTGCATAATGAATAAATACAACTTGCACTAGTTTTATAAGAATATTCAGTGTGTCCGCAGAGAACCTCTACTGGTAGGAGTTTCTTCACTTAGCTTTCATCACAGAACAATGGCTTTGATTCAATGAAGTTCGATGAAATAATTGGCGTTATCAGTGTTTAACGCCAATTTTAATGATCAATTTATTTACTAAAGTCATGTTCCCAGCAGTAAAGCAGGGATAATTGTTTTTTTACAGCAGCAATATATCAGCAGTATTTTTAATGCGGCAAATTAGCATATAAAAGAGTATTTAATACTAAATATTTTTTTCAAAATCCCCATTGCTTGCATACGGTTTAAATCCTAGGCCCTATAGCCACCTTCAATTCGAAGCGCAAAGGAGCAGGGTTTGCTCTGTATATGCACTACTGTATACAAGAAATTGAGATAGACAGACAGACAGACAGATACTATAAAACATAACCCTGAGGTCTTGACAGATGTGTAATTTGATTCGTTGACCAAGTGGATACCATTTTGTCACAGAAAAATCATTTAAATTGATTTGTCATTGACATGTATGCATTTTGATCAATTTGCAATATATATTTTTGCCCAAAATAAAAACTTTGATGTTGAATGGCTGTAGCAGTCAAAATGAATTTGTACAATAACCTCAAGTACAATTTTAAAATCTAATACAGTAGATAGACATGCCAAACCTAAAATTAAAGGAATATTATTGATTACTGGTATGATACACATGTGGCTCATGCAATGTAAGGCAAACCTGGCCCAATATATTTTACTTAAACTGTAAAACATGTAAACCTTTTGTTTTTCTTTTGTGTTGTTTTTTTTTATATATATATATTACAATTTAAAGCATGCTAGACTAACTGTAAACTGTTTATACATGTGATACTAAATTATCATTATTTTTTGTTCAATAAATAATTTTCTTTCTATTTTGTAGTTTACCAAGTTAGCATATTATTGATATTCAATTTAGATAGTAAAATCAGCGTTAGGTTTTTGCCCTTTTGTTAGGAAGCCAATGAAATCCCAGCATGTTTGTTTTTCTGTTTTTAATGTCAGTAACACTGATTTTAACATATTCAACTCTTTAAATATATGTAGTAAATACTGTATACCCTTTTTCAGATGTTTGCATACAAAAAGTTTTCAGTGACAAATATGACACTCATTTATTTTATTTTGGCAGCCATTCTTAAATATGATGTAAATGCAGTGAACTAATATAACAAGTTGCTTATTTTTTCTTTTTCTCTGTTTTGTCTAGAATTTTTCAGAGAACTCCTGGAAAATGCAGAGAAGTCTCTAAACGACATGTTTGTGAGGACCTATGGAATGCTGTATATGCAGAACTCTGAGGTATTCCAGGACTTATTTACTGAACTGAAACGTTATTACACAGGAGGCAATGTCAACCTGGAGGAAATGCTCAATGACTTTTGGGCCCGTCTTCTGGAACGCATGTTTCAGCTTATAAATCCTCAGTATAATTTCTCTGAAGATTACCTGGAATGCATCAGCAAATACGCTGACCAACTGAAACCATTTGGAGATGTACCCAGGAAAATCAAAGTTCAAGTGACGAGAGCTTTTATTGCAGCGCGCACTTTTGTCCAGGGTCTAACAGTAGGTCGAGAAGTTGCAAACAGAGTATCCAAGGTAATGACAAAACATTTACTTTATTCATTTTATTTTGGTTTACTAAAGCATGAGACTTTAAATTGCACTATTTTTTGTGTTGGTTTCACGTTTTCTTCCACTTTGTTTAGTATCTACTGTACAGCATACCAATGCTAAAAAGACTTCTGATTAAAATAGTAAATCCTTTTATTCATGGATTGACCTACAGTAACGTAAGGCAACTCATTCTTCTAATGAATCTTTATTGAATCAGGATTGGAAAGGATTACCTGTCTTTTATAAGTCCAACAGATGGTACCAGTTAATAGCCTTTTAACATGAAACCATTTATCATAAATACAGGAGAAACCGCTGACAGCTATAATCAGATGACACTTCCTATCAGTTACATAGAAATGAAAAATATATGTGACATTGCTTATTTCAGTACTCTATTCCCTTTGGATAGGGGAAAAAAGAGTGACAGTCGTCATAAGGAGTAGAAGTGACTGACAATTCATATTAGGATTTTAGACACACAGCACTCCTCTGCTTTTCACTCATGTCAGGATATCTTCTTTTGTATGACATTTATTCATCCATTAGCATCATCTATAGGACTTGTAATAGGCTAAAAGACTTTAGTCTTTGGTTTACTACATTTTCACACAAGTTATATATAACAAGCCATATCTTACACAAGAGCAATATTCAGCCTTGTCCCAAGAAGGAGGTGTCTACAAAAACTTGGCAGTTTGTATTTTTTGCAACAATTTGTTTGTAAAAATGTTTTAGTTTACTCAGATTACTGTTTTATTTGAGAAGAAATCAGTTGTATTTATGTTTTGACATTTTAAAGACCTAAATGCAAAATGGATACATTCTAGAAAATGTTTTGTGTGCTACCCATAAGCCTGGCATAAATGTCTTCATAAATTGTGCAAATCATCACAAAATGCTTCAGCGTTTTAAACAATTTTAAACAATTTAAACCATTGCTGTCATGCAGTCATTCTAATGACTATCTTAAAACCCTTAAATTGCAAACATGCGTGCTGAGGAGTGCCCACCCCTAAAATTTGTAATATTAGCTATTAACATTTATTTTGACCTGCATGAAGCAGAGGGTCCGGCAGGACCGAATCACAGTACTTAAAACTCTGGGAACCCCCTCTATTGCCAATATATATATTTGCATTGTGAGCAAATCAGAAACTACAATGTCACGTTTAGCAATGGGCAAATTATTCTCCAACATTCGAATTATCTGTGAATATGGCATTTATCACAAGTGCGAATATTCAGGGAATGTTAGAAAAAAAAGAATCTTTGATTTTCCTAACGTATTTTACTAGTATATATATATATATATATATATATATATATATATATATGTATCCTCATACACACCTAATTATATACAGGCATACCCCGCATTAACGTACGCAATGGGATCGGAGCATGTATGTAAAGCGAAAATGTACATAAAGTGAAGCACTACCTTTTCCCACTTATCGATGCATGTACTGTACTGCAATCGTTATACAGTATACGTGCATAAATGATGTAAATAACGCATTTGTAACAAGCTCTATAGTCTCCCCGCTTGCACACAGCTTCAGTACAGGTAGGGAGCCGGTATTGCTGTTCAGGACGTGATGACAGGCGCATGCGTGAGCTGCCGTTTGCCTATTGGGCGATATGTACTTACTCGCGAGTGTACTTAAAGTGAGTGTACTTAAAGTGTGGTATGCCTGTATATATATTATATATATATATTAGTTTATTTTTTATACACAGTATACACACACACACACAAACACACACACATATATAAATGTAAAAATATTGAGCATCACGTATTGTTACTTTAACATGATGCTCCCACTGAGTGGTTGTAGCTTACAAAAAAGCATTTTGTAAACAATTTAATAATCTAATTAGCCTTTTTTAGATAAATGTAATCATACTCAAAGCAAACATTTAGCAACTTTGTTATTTTTCTTTGAAAAAGAAGAACATTTTATTTTCACTTACTGTAGGTCCCTGAATGGGAGAATGTACTGTAGTAGTCAAGTAGTCCCTGGTCAGTGGATCAATAAGGAGAAGTGACAGAAGAGGATGGGCACGTTTCCAGCACAAGGTTCTTCTCAACATACAGTGAGATCAGACATTAAACACTTCTTACTGTATATTTCAGCATTTCATGTTTACAAACTAATATTAAAAATAATTGTAAACTATATTTAACCACCCAGATACAACTTTAAACAAGTTACTGCTTCTGAAAGAGGATTGCACAATTTTAAGCTAATGTCCCATATGTTGGTACATTTGACCTACAGTACAATAGTTATGGAGATAATACTTGATAATTATCCATTTGTAAGTAATAACAGTGTGAGTATGTGTTAAGAAACACTGAGCAGAATTTTGTGCAGTTACCCTCGAAATGATAACATTTTGATGGACACTCCTAAAGATAATTGATCTTATTAAAGAAAGCCCTGATCAACAAGGGGAATGGAAGCATGACCCTTGGCTCGACAGGCCATAGAGTGATGCGTTGCCTTCTGTCACCTACCCAAAATGTTCCCACCCAATTTAGGGTTCAGGTTTGTTGGATAATGTTATGTTTGCTGGTATGATGGCATGTAACATGTTTTATTTATTAACAAACAAACAAAAAAATGATAAAGTGGAAAATAGAAAGTTATGGTTAAAAGGTGTTGGTGGTGTTATACGTTTGTCAAACCTGGAGTGATGTGGGCTGATCAGTTTTGCCCAGGTGGTTAATTTTGGGGTATGTGAGAGATTCAAAGCATACAGTCTTTGGTAAGGGCTAGGTGCACTCTAAATTATTTTGGGCTGCGGTTCTGGTTCTCAGAAATCTTAAGATTGTAAGGTTCTGATTTCCCACACGTGGTTTTTACCATCTCTCGTTACATTTGTGTTTAGAATTTGTGCAGTTCTTTTATTCATATTAAATATTTTTCTTGTAATAGAGCTCACATTCATGTAGCCAAACAATAAATGTAAACATACATTTTACCTTCAAATAAATCTGCATTACTCTTGGATTTATTAAAGCAATAAACATTGTTTTATAGGGTAGGAACTGGAGGTTTCCTCTGAAGCTAAATGATTCTGTTTTTAGCTCTAGGAACCCCAAAATTCCCAACACATTAACTGAGGAAGTTATTGAGTTTAAATCTCCCTCCGCGGTAAAGAAAATGTCCACCAAACCATGGACCAAAAGGACCCCACAAAGGCTTCCTACTGGATGGTCATTTAAACCCCTACAGTAAACTGCTTCCCATTCTGTAAAAAAAAAATGGCAACTGGTAAGGTGAGATTGCACTGTAGAAATGTGAAGATCAATTAGAATAATAAAACCAATTAAGTATTACTAATTGTGTATTGCAATGAAATAAAATCTTTCATTCATGTTACACACATTTTGGCAAGGTCAATATAGTATAAAAACAATTACTGTAAATGTGTTTCAAAGTAAAACAAAAAGAATGTTACGATTTAGTTTACTTCATGCTTACAGGGGAAAAGCAATACAATTCCCTGTCCTACATTGGCTCTACTACTGTATAGTGTGATCTTATTACAAGTCAGACTATGGTTGGATTGAGACGAAAGTACACAAATTGAGGATCTGAGATAACATCTCTCCCAATACCTTATAGCACTATTTTCCATTAAGCTGCTTACTTGCTTTCTCTTTTAAAAAAAAAAAAGATTGTAACTAAAAGAAATGTGTTTTTGCAGTGTCTGAAAAAGCCCCCTTTTAATCTCGCATTTCTAGGCTTTTTAACAGCTCTAAAAGAACTGACACAAGAATTACAGTGCAATCTAGCAGACGTAATTTGAAAGGAATTACAGTAGAGAGCCTTGTTTTCTTTAGAAAGCAGTTGCTAGAACTTACTTTTTACAATTTTGATCATAGTTACATAGTTACATAGTGGAGGAGGTTGAAAAAAGACATATGTCCATCAGGTTCAACCTATGCTAAATTTAAACGATAGATACTTTATCCTATTGTAACCCATGTTCCCCCACCCTAACGGAGAATCACTGTGATTACCTTGTGATGGTGCTATCTGTTGGTTCACAGGAAGGCCCTGAGTGTCTGTCGGTGGTAGTGGGAAAGAACAGGACAGGCTTTAGGGTTCTTTCTCAGTTCTTCACTCGATGCAGCGGCTCCATTCCCCACAGGTCCCAACAGAGCTGGGGGCAGTCCCTACAGGAAAGCTCTCTAGTACTCTCCCTGATTAACTGCAGTCTCAGGCAGAAATATATAAAACAGCAACAGTCTTTATTCTTCAAATTGATCAGCATAAAAGAGGTACAATTGAATGGACCCCTGGACTCAACCCAGGGAGCTTGAGGCCCTAAGGGTCTATCCTTAGCTCCCTTATTCCCTGGTGGAATAAGGGGTAGTTGTCCCACTCCCCTAAGGGAGAGGGTCTCTCCAAAACTCTGAACCCTCCAACACTCTCAGCTCCAGAACCCCTAAATGTAGGCTCTGCAGCCCCTTTTGTACCCAGGGGGGAGGTCTTAGGTCTGAGCCCCTGATAGCGCAACACACAGACCTTAACCCCAACTCCCCCTCCCTCGTCACTCAAGGGAGCAGCTTACTTCAGGAGAAACACCAGATTAACCCTAACACTGCCTGCACTGGTACCAGGTCCTATGTGTTAAGCAGGGTAGATAAGTAGCCAAGAGGATATATGGTGTGACATAGTCCAAAGATGTTATGCAGCTTTCTGCCCCGTTTTAGGTCAGAAAGTGCAGGAATTGTGCAAAATGATCCATTCCACAGCTTCACATTAACTCAGGCTGGTGGATGGAAAATCCAGACCACAGATTACAATGTGTCTAGTTCTCCCTCACCTGCTCTCCTAATCACTAGCACAGGTATTTAGAGCAGAGAGGTTTGCATTTCAGTCTCTTCTTAGAGCCTGGAGACTGGGGGTTTCGCTGCTCCCCTGCATCCAGTTCGGGGTGGACGGCCCCTTCAAGTATCACAGTACCAGAGGATTTGCCTGGACACTTGGGACCGAGTTCCCACCACGAACACATGTTTATTGCCGTATCAAAAGACTGTATGCTTTATCTAGTGACCCTAAATGAGAGGGCATTGTTTTAAACTGGGGAACCAGGTTAGTTGGCCCAGCAGCAGTTAGAGAGGCTGATTCTGCTGTGTAGTTAGATCCCTGAATGGGATAGGATTTTGTTTATTTGATTTGGTTTGGTTCTTAAAAATGACACTGTGTGAAATGCAGAAGCCTGAGTTAAGCAACGTAATACTTTGCATGATCCTGTTTGTTGTATAATTAACCCTAGAAAACTGTGTCGGGAAGAACCCAGACAGACGTCAGCGCTACAAAAGAAGGGCGTTTGTCGCCATATGGTGGAGAATGCGGGTCGACACTAAAAGGTCTGTGGGTTTGTAAATAAATGCGGGGGTTTAAAATGGCCACCCAGCCGAAGTAAAAGTACAGCTGCTGTGAGTGAAGTCTGTTCCACTGTGTATAACCAGTTGTGCTACAGCATACACAGAGAATGTGCGAAGTGTGGATGTAATAGCACCCTGAACCCAAACAGAAAACCAAAATGTTTTGCTGAAGAAAGTGAAAATTGCAGCTAGGAAGTTGTCCCTGCCGGGTTTCTAAAATGGCCGACGTGAAATGTTTGTTTTGTAACCATGAAAAACAGTGTCCCTTCAGGCCATACGATGATGATGACGACAACTCGCATGTGGCGCCTGGAAGAGAGCTGTATCCACAGATGAATTTAGTATGCTGGGCCTGTCATGAAGTTGGTCACATGGAAGATGTGTGCCCCCAAATTTTCAAAGACAAACAGCTGCAAAAGCAAGCAACGCCCTGTGAGTGCAAGCAAGATGTGGAAGCTGCCAGTGAGTGTGTGCCCAGTACCACTGATATCTCTTGAGCTAATAAAGCAAAAAGAAAGAAGAAGTAAAAGAAAACTGTTCCTCAAGTCACAGGGGAAGTGACTGAGCCATTTGAACCTGCGCTGTCAGGACATGCTTTAGAACGACAGAAATCTCCCAGTCCCATCATCCCAGGAATGGCAAAACACACAAAAAGATTTTATGTATTTTGTACTAAAGTGTATTAGTTCAGCATACTGATTGCAAAACAGGATTTGTACACATTAACTAGTGGAACAGGTTTAATAAGATATATTTCTTGTCTCCCAGTGTGTAACGTGTACTGTATATGCTTTGAATATTCAGAGATCTATCACTGCATTTCCCTCTAGGGGTTTGTTCTGTGGGTTTAGCAAATTATAAGATCAACAACTACAGTGTTGCAACATTGATACATCATATAATTTTGCTGCTATAGCTCACATACACAATTGTGATATGCCTTTAATGAGGCACTGTCCTTGCTACAATAATTGAAACATCTTTTTATTACCACTATGAAAATAGTTACAGTTGTTCAAACCCTTTTGAAAGGAGGTGCTCCATAGAGTCAATATCTGATAGACCTTGTACATTTCAACAGTTTACACACACTAATATAAAATTGTAAGATAGATAGGGGTACGGTCCCCCCAAAATTGATGAGTGCTACAGAGTAAACAGTCCTATGTTCTGAGAAATATCACTTTTGCCAAGACATCCGGACATGTTGGAGTGAGAGTTTAAAGTGATTATATGGAGCCTATGATTCTACACTGTATACCCCTATTGTGGGAATTGACCTAGCAATCGGAACTGAATAAATCAGACAGGGATGACCACCAGTGGAAGTTTCTCAACCGGCACTGGACCCCTTAAATGACCTGCATATATGGCCAGTTTACCTGAGGCAGCTCCATAAGAGAAATTTGGAAATGATTCACTGTTTGTTATCTCGTGGCTCCGTCCGGGTAGGTGTGCTCCACTGTACATATGATCTGGAGAAGGAACCTCTCTGTGAAGGGAGGAGGTAAGCAGGTACCGCTGGACAAAAATAGAAGGCTGGACTGTGCTAGTACAAAAATGTATTTGTTAAATCATGAACAGAAAACGGAATGACCCCACTGCTAAACTCTAACGCATTTCACCCCTGAGGGGCTTTGTCAAAGCCCCACCAGATGATATAAAATCATGATTATGAATGATATGTTGTGCTGATTCTATATGACAATCAACCTATTAGTGTCAAAATGCTGACTTATTAGGTATTGTTCCCCATACTTTGAATTTATGACCATTCAGGTCTATTGGTTATTTTATTTCACTTGCTTTATTCTAAGTGCCAATTCCTTTTAATTTATATGGATTAAATGTTATATTTTACATTAACTACATTACAAAACTTTTTTGACTTTGGTGCGCCAAATAGGGAGCTCTTTCTCAAGTGCCCAGTAGCACTTACTTATCAGTTTATTTGCATCCCTACCTCAGCCCTGCGGGTCCACTTCCTGTTTGGAGATGAGCATCATCACAGTGGTGACACTAAAAGTGATTTTTCCCTGGAGGTTTCGGTACGGATTTCTCCCAAAGGAAGCAGAGTCTCAGGGCATGCTGTAATATCCAGAATCTGAATTGTTTTCACCTTAGGTACACAGCATAAGCAGTAAGAGGATGTAATTTCATATATAAAATACAAATTTATTGTACAATATTAAAAACATCCATAGTGGTTGCTTGGCAGTTTTCAGCCTCCACCAGCACCATTTCATCTTTTAGTGCATCCAAATGTATGAACATGGTCGATCTGTTGACACTTAATTAGTGAACATATTCAGTAATTAGGGAACTGTGTATTTCATTAATGGAAAGATAAAATTGTAATAGTTGGAGGAAAAAATTACATTTCTCAAGAGCTGTAAATGATCAAAACTAGATAGTGATGCTGCAGAGGACCCCAATAACGTGATCACCTCAGAAAGAAATGTGCAGGCTATCAAGACCCTAAAGGCAATCCCCAGGACCTGAAGGTTATACCAAACCATACTACAAAAAATGCCACTATTTTAATCCCTTTACACCATTATACAACAGTATATATAAAACAAATGAGAAATTCCCATTAGAAGTCTGTCACTACCCAGCAGAGCCCAGTCTATAATTATTATCTTTTACCAAACGAATTAACCATCGTTTGTCCCTTTTCCAAATATTGTTTTTCTCCCTCTAGATATATTTGTTTTTTCTTCAGCTAAACTTAAAATATGTTCACACCTAATTTAATATATGTAAATTTAGCTTGAAATGCTTCCCTCCTCTATTTATCTTCTTTCTTTATCCGTAAAATCTCTGAATAAATATAAATTTATTAAAAAAACTGAGAAAAATAGTTATGGTTAGTGAATTTTTTTGAACAATATAGATTATTTCTTATGAAAATATAATTTTCAAACAAAGAGGTATGGCACAGATGAAGCCCCCTACTCCAGGGCATGTTCAGTTGTAGTGACTGCATTTTCTTAGTGGGGAGAAGTCCCTGCAGTGGGAGATTGCCACAGCCATTTTATCCCGATAACCCTGGGTTACCTGTAGGTGTAGAATCCATGGTACATTGTTTAAAGAAGCTGTGCATGAATAAGATGAAAGGGAATTTGCATGCATAACTAGCAACAATGGCTTTTGATATCCAAAACTACAGCCCCATGTTAACTCATAGGTTCATGCTGGGGATTTAGAGGCTGTAACCTGCCAAGGTTAATTGGCTTAGGATGAATCAATTATGGAATGTCATTTTAGTAGAATAAAATTAAGATGCATAACATTTCTGAATGCTGCTCCAAATATACATTGGATAAGGGAACGTGTTCACAATGTGTTACATACTGCAGTAATAACTACAGTATTAACATATGATTCATTTTACTGTTATTAATAAAGTTTGTTGTTATTGTTCAGCTTTTTTTAGGTTGAGCAGATTCGTGGGTTAGTGCCATATGTCACGTATGAAAGAATATCAATGACACCATCTGGATCAGGGCCGCATGCATTGGGGAGAGCCGGGACAGGTGTCGCTGGAACTTTCCAGCCTCTGGTTGCTGTCATTGCCTCTGCTTCCGCTGCCACCAGGCCCCGGCTCCCCTAGCTGCTGCCTTCTCTTCCCATGTCTGGCCTGCTTCCCTCTCTTTTTTGCTGGTGCGCGCCGGAAGCTGGGTCTGACATCTGGGTGCACCTAGATTTCTGCGCACACTGGTGAAAGAGTGAAGCCCTGCGTGGGAAGAGGCAGGCAGAGGCTGTGCTTAGCTGCTGAGCCTTTGCTCTCTAGCTGCTGTCTGCCTCTTTTCAGGACCCAAAAACATGCAGTGTACCTGCTAAATAGGTACAGTTGGAGGATTTTACGTTGCAACCACCCTCTCCTGCCCCCCCCCCCCACAAACTTTAACTCCCCCCTACACCCACAGACTGCAGTCCCCTTCTACACATACACACACACACACACACACACTTTAGCCCGCTCTCCCTCACACTCACTGCAGCCTCCCATCTTCCCCCAATACAAAGATACTGCAGTTCTCCATTTTCCCTCAGTTCCTCTCCTATGCAGAGCTCTTTCTCACACAGGCAGTGAGGGGGGAGGGGGTTCAATGTTTGAATGCTGCTGCCACTGTCACCACCATTGCTTCCTCTCCCTTTCCTTGCCTGATTGCTGCTGAACTTGGTACAAGAGGAATGCTGCAGCTCTGAAAGCAAGGGACAAGGCAAGAGGCCAAAAATTACAAACATTACTGGATGAATAATGCCTGAAAACAGCCATGCCAATAAGATTTCCAAATTTAAGAGATTATCAGAGTCTTAGCCTATAATGTGATGTAACAATCAATTGGAATTCTCAGTAGGCAAGTCTAAAATTGCATGGGAATATAATTAGCCTTTTCATTAGTTTGTGATTACTCTCATTGGTTGGCATAGAACACAGATTGGACACACTGCAATTAACATTTTTTTTTGAGCTTCTTATGTGGTGTGGGCTTAACATAGTTTGATTTATTTGATAACCAATGTAAAGAGTTAATTAGTAAAGTAAATAATTTAACATTAACAAAACTCTAAAAAAAGAACTCAGGTTTCCGGCCACATGATAAATGTTCAAGTTGCAACTGGGCTTGATCATATTTTGTGAACAGAGATTGAAATCCTAGAAATAATAATTGAACAGTTATGACAAGTGCATGCATTTCTCTTTAATAGCAGTATTCCTTTTCAGAAATTCCCGGAACTCCCAGTACGCCAAAGCAAAATGGGAGTATCCATTCGAAGACTACTAGAAAATGAAAGGGAAAAGTGTTGCAATTGTACTTGTTAATGTTAAGGTATGTTTTGAATATGCCTATCCTATCATAATATCTGCCGAGATGCAGTGCAACGAGAATATTCCCCAGGGCAATTTCAATACAATGTGCAGCTTTATGAACCAAGATATACATCAAAAATAATTTTAATAATGCTTGACAGATATATTGCATTAATAGTGCTGATGCAGCGGTGAAAGTCCCATGCAGCAGAGCCTGTAAAATAATATCACTGACATATTCATATTTTCTTGATAAAGATATGACATATTACATATTTTGCCTATTACCAAATAAGAAATACATTGCACTGTGCTACTTATTTTTTCATTATAGCTTTCCAATAAAACAAACTACAACGAAAACACTATTGGGTCTTTAGTAAGAAAATGTTTAACATTTCCCTGGAAAAATATTGAACCTGGAAAATCAAGTCTTCAGCATTTGTGCAACAAGAACAATTCATAATAAAATCAAAGGTTTTAAGATCACAAACGATAATAGAATCACAAAAACATGGATCAGGAGGGATTGTTCAGATAGGGAAATGTTTGTAGTACAATCAGACATTTTAAAAAATATGATCCAGTAGTGGTAAATACAGCATAAGAAAAAGCCAAACTCAACAGAGATAATTTATTAATTGACACATTTGGAAATATAAGAAGATTACTAATAGACATTGAAAAATATTATAACTTGATCATATAATGAAAGACTTTCTACCAGAACGTCTTTATGTAATCTTCAAAAGGGGTCATCATTTGAAAAAAAAAATCCTTGGCCCTACATTTTTCTATGAAAAAAAAAGGAAGTTAGATTTGGATGAAACCAAAACCATTAGTGTATTTCTATGATCCAAATGTATAGCTTGTGAATACAGATGTAGCAAGACATACTGCACTCCGTGCCACGATTTGGAGCAGCTAATGCGGCCGCATTACGGCTACAGCTAACACGACTGAGAGGAAAGTCCCAGAAGGATTAATGCAGTGGGGGTCCCTACTTCTGAATGGGACTCTCACAGCATTAATCCTACCGGCCGCCTCCAGTCTATAAGAGCGGTGGAGAGAGAGCAGAGAGAAGCAGTCTTTCTCTATGTATCCCCGCACAGCAGTTTTCGCATTTATTATTATTATTTTTTGTACACAGGTTTGAAGCAGGGTTAGTATGAAGCTGAACCCCATTCATTTCAGCTCTGAGGACCCTTCTTCCTAAAATACAGACCTACGGAGGTAAGGGGTGCCAGTGTCTCCTGCAAGTTTAAATCTCCTGTGTCATTGCCCTGACCAGTACATTTAAACAGCGGCGAGATACTGGCACCCACTATTGAGGTCTATATCTCATGAGGCAGGGGGTCCCGTAGCTGAAATTAATGGGGTTCAACTCTAGACACCCCCTGCTTCAAAACTATTGCATGTCGAAAAAATTATAATAAAAATAAAAAAGATGCATTACTGTAACAGGGGACTTATCCCTGTTCACAAATGTGCCTCTAATCCAGCAGTGTGGTGGTTAACTGCTGGTAGGCAATTAACTAACACCACCTGGCTGATTGCAGGTGGTAGAAAAAGCCTGCCTTTGAGACAGGAAGTGAGACACCTTAGCTCACACCTGAGCTGGACTAGGAGACAGAGCAGAGATTCCTTAGTCCACAACTGGGCTGAACCAAGGAAGGACAGATGTCTTGAGCGACAAGCTGACCACAAGACAAAGGGGACAAGATTCTAAACTTGGAGCCTGATATTGCCTGTGCACACAAGGGTGCGGTTCCAAGAGAGCAGAGATGCTTCCCCTACAGCAGCCCAGCTAACAGATAAGACTTTTCGTATAAGACTATTATCTATGTCATGTGTATTGATAAATGTCTCCATGATTTGGGGCTGGTAAATAGCTTAGCTAACCAACCCAGTCAGAGAGGGCTGAGCTACATGTGTAGATAGTCTCCAAAGCAGAGATAGGTTTTTTTTGTTTGGCTTATTCTCTTATGTTGATTTTTGCTGTGTTTAAAGCGACAGGCACAATAAAGCCTTGTTTTAATTTCACCTTAAAACAGTCTCCATTGTGTACCTCTGCACATGTCCTCCTACAATTACCTTTGTAAAACTGCCAAAATAACAATGTTATACTTCTCAATGTGGAAAAGTCCAATTAGCCAAATTTGGCTAATATGACTATTGCCAATTACTGTGGGGGGTCGGGGGGAACTCTTGTTGAGGGGCAGCGGGTTTGGTGATAGGGGTAGTTACCCAAGGGTGGATTGTTTGGCCTCTTGTGGGGAAGGGTGGTGTGAGGGTTTAACCCCTTCATTACCTTACAAGTTAGCCACTAAGGTAATGAATGGAAGTTATTAAGGTATTTTAATATTGTTAATGTTTTTTTTTTATTATTATTATTATAGCTTAATATTGATTACCAAGAGGATCTAGTTATTCAGAGTGACAATCAATGATTTTATGTTTAAAATGTATTTATGTCCTCTTTATTTGGTAAATATTTGTATTTTATTTATTTGGCTAATAGGGATATTGGGCATTAGTATAGAGGGTATGTTTATTTGGGGGTATGGTGGGTGGCAGGCAAGGTTAACACCTTCATTACCTTAGTGGGTAGGCACTGGATGCAATGGAGCTTTTGTTTTTAATTATTATTTTTTGTACATAGCTTTGAAGCAGCAGGTGTTCGGAGCTGAACCCCATTCATTTCAGGTCCAGGGACCCCCTGCTTCCCGAGATACAGGCCTCTGTATGGGGTGCCGATATCTTGGGGCTATTTAAAAGTCCTGATCCCGGGATCCGTGATGCAGGAGATTTAACCCTCGGGAAGCAAGGGGTCCCAGGAGATTAAATTAATGGGGTTCAGTTCTGGAGATTTTTTGATCCTCTCAAACATGTTATCAAATTCCTTAAAAAATTGTGGGAAGAAGTGCAATATATACATATATATTGCAAATAAGAGATACACTTCTTTATAAAGTCAGTAAAGTGTCTTTGTGGGCTGTACTACAAAAGATGCAGGTGCTGCAATATACAGCAAAAGTGAATTGTTTACTTAACAATTTTTGTGCCGGCAAAATGTGGTGACTTGACCACTGCTTCCCTTAAATCAGAAAGAGAATAGGAAGAGTACTACTGTACTTTTCCATTTCCCAACACATAGGATCTCTCCTAGAAAACTAACCCTCTACATCATGGTGCCTATGTCTTGAAGCACCCAAAGGGTTAATAACTCCAAATGAGCCATTAATACTATGCTGAATAATTGTCACTTCATGTCAGTGTATAGCTTTTGTAGCCACTATAAAAGTACATTTCAACTGTTATAACCATTCAAGATAAGAAGACATTTTTCCTTTAAAAGCACAAGAGTACATTATGTTTGAACTAGGGAATGCTAATGGAGAATATAGCTTTTTGTCTGTGCAAGCATTTTCCCTTTTAAGTTGAAAATGTAGTTATCTTCGGCATAGTTCGAGATAAGTGCTTAGGAGGGCAAAACAGAATCCCTGTTAACAGAATAGGAAACATTTCAACATTAAAATATGCTTGAAGATGTTGAAGTTTGCTTCTAGTGTTCGTTTAAAAAATGTAACTCGAGGATCATCAAGTGGGTTTTCATTTAAAGCTTAAAATGTAAACAAGTGGATCGTTATACTTTTTATTAAAGACTACAGTATATACTGCAAGACCAAATATTTCCTGTCTTTTTGGTGTCTATCTTGCATGTTACTGTACACTAACCAACATTGAGTGACTCACTGATATCCCTTGCTATACATTTATATCCCAGTGCACTCAGTGTTATTACTGTCAATGGTACAGTGACATCTTTTGTGTTCTGGGCATATTAGATGGATAGGACTTTAAGAACGCATGGCTTGCATTGGAAAGACAGCCAGAGAGCTACTTGGGAAAAGTACACAATTCTCATATCTATGCTTTTGCTATGTGTGTTTAGAGCATCAGAATTGCCTTTGTCAGATACCAGCTACAGGCCAGTCAAGTGTTTGTCCTGCAGTGTTCCTGGGTCAGGAGTCCCTACGTATAAATAAAAAATAAAAAGTGCGCTACTATAATCAACACTAGTGTAAATATGAATCAATTAACCACACATATAATGATAACCTCTGTGTTAAATATAGAATAACAACAACCTCTAATTGGTGATGAGGGCGTCTGCAGCTGTTAGTATTGGAGTGGCTCAGCACCCCTAAAAGATATTGAGACACAAGAAAAAACAGCGCACAACGCAAATGGTGAAGTATGTTCAAATAAAATGATTATATTAAAAGGTAATTATATCTGTGTACATCAAAGTTGATTTAAACAGGCATATCATGTACTAAGACATGTGTTACCAGTCTCCTCATGCCGATAGCAGCAGGATCAGTCTCACACGCAGCACCCTCAGATGGTGTGGGGCGGGAGCCTCGGAGTGTTTCCTCTGCAGTTATGTAGCTGTTCTCAGGCTGGCATCTAGGAACTTCCGACTGATGTTAGAAGCCTTCCATCTGGTTGCTGGCTCGTGGTGTAGAGAGCTTCAGTGTGGAACAGATCCACAGTCCCACTTGAAAATTTGTTGCTCCACGCAATTTTGCGGCTTGCCATCAAGCACGGACGGCCGTCAGCCGATACAACGCAGCTCAAAATCGTTAAAAACCCGCTGAACCTCGGATAGTTAGTAATTGGGCTCGGAGTACCCTTCCAATCGAGGGGATCAATTAGACAGTAGTAATCCTACGCGTTTCATAGCACGTTTTACCCATTTCAGTCAAAAGGTCATCACGTTGACACCTTCTTCAACATGGTGCATCATGATTTCAATGTAATTACTGGAAATATGAAATCAGGGGATATCAAACATAACCTAAGTAAAGCAGAAGACCTTGCTTTGAGATTCTTATATGGATTGCAGAGTGATCTAATATGGCGGCTCCCGCTTCCCTGAGAGACCGCGTGGGCTGTGTGCAGAAAATACTTTTGCAAAAATCTGTCCGGGAAAGGTGCAAAAGAGAGAACCCCACCCTGAGTGGGGAAGTGGTGCAAAAGCCATGGCCGCGCCCTCTTGGACTGTGACAGGCTCAGAGCCGATAATGGTTCATGACGTGAAGCTGTGGGACCCTCCTCTAATCTCCACCAGAGGGAGGGGTCCTTGCATCTGCCAATGGAAAATGGAACTGACTGAGGGAGTAGCTGGATGTGCGCTTCCTGTCCCTCAGTTGCGAAGAGCTGGTGAGCAAGAGAGACTGCTGTGCTGTGTGTCTCCCTTACCCAGCGCAACTAATAATTGTGTCATGGCAGACGTCGACATACACCCCTACCAACTGCAAGGAGGCTTCCTGGTAGTAAAGACGGGTGGGAGAGAAATACTGCAGTGCCAGTGAAGGAGCAGTCCTTGGAGCATAGTACCAAGTGGTGGGCTCCATTGTATGAAGGGTACTCGCAGTGGTTAGACCACACCAGATTTGTATTAATGCGGGAAGATATAGTTGACCACTGGTGGGATGTGGGTGAATACTCAGCTGAGGAACGCCAGGAAGAATTAGTAAGACGGTGGTATGAGATACAGAAGGGAATAGTCACCCCAAAGGGATCATCTATCCTTTATGATGTCATTGCCCCTGAAGAGCCTCTGTCTTGGGTCCTGCCAGGCAAAGCAGGGAATAAGAAATTGATAAGGATCAGCAGGGCTGAGAGGGCCATAGTAGCGCGCTATAAGCAGTCGCATGGGTTGGAATATCCTTATGTTCCTGAACCTCTAATGCAAGAGATAGAGGGTAATAGAAGTACCTGGCTAAGGGAAGCCGTGGAGGACTACCTCAAGTCCAAGTCTAGCTATTCTGAGCATAGAACAGAGTCTAGAATATGCTATTTAATGAGGGTTTGGAGTGTTGGGCGCAACATTTATATGAACAAAATGGAATACAGACCAGAAAATGGGCTGCTTAGATCCTATAGCATCACAGTGATTGATCATAATGGGCGAGAAGTTAAGAAGCCTGACCCCAGACATTATTACTGATGTTTGGATTCTCCTGAGGAGTAATCTATATAGTATAGTTCTGGGTACAGTAATTATGTATGGTGTGTGCAAATGTATTCCTGTAATGATATTGTTGTTTTTGTGTATTTTTGCAGTTGCCCGTTTGAAGGAAGGCTCTGCAAATTTAGGACCAAGTGGGGACCATTGGATCCACCAGAGGGTTAGCCCTGTGTAATTTTGGGGTTACATGCCTCTCTCGTCCTGTGCAGTAAACCCTGTTAAGAGGGCAGGTTTGCCAGGAGTAATCATGAGGTTTCCCTCATCCCATGTGAGGTGTAATATGTAGCAAAAGGAAGTGACAGCATGCTGTGTGTCCACTTACAGTGACATAGGGGTGGTGCCTCCTGGAGCTATATAATACGCATCACTTCCTAAAGTTAGCTGTTCAAGTGTCAGTTCAAGTCTGTCCAGGTCTGCTGTGTGCAGTGAGAGTTGCAGTGTGATAATCTGATCCCACAAAGTGCTAGGGCTCTGGCCAGGATTGTGGCCCTCCCTTAGGGGAGAGGTGGCAGACTATTCCCCTTTCTTTATTAGAGAGTTAGGGAAGAGCAAGGACAGCTTCTAGGGCCCTGACTAGGAGTGGTGTCCAGGAACTTCCTTGAGGTGGGCAACCTTGAAAATGTGCGGCTAGAGACCGGCTGCTATGATGTGCAGTCTGCCAACCAAGATGTTAATAAAGATTGCCTTGATTAAAAGAACCTTCTCGCCTGAGCCTGGAGTCATTCAGGGAGAAGCTGCACCCAGGGGTTCTTTTCCAGAGACTCTTCCCTGCTGTCGTGGGGATCTGGAAGAGATGGAGGCGCTGTACGAACTGTGAGTACGATCTCAGCACTACCTCACGAGCCAGTCCTGGTTAATTCCCCTATACTATCAAGCGGGAGACTCAGGTGTCCTGTAAGCCAGCAGGTGCACCACACTACATTACATGTGACATGGGACAGTATCCTCACATAGGGGCCAATATGAGATTGGGTGGGGGTACAACCGTTACACTTGTGATGTACAAGCTCTGTACACAAGTATCCCACATATGAAGGGACTAGCAGCAGTTGATTGCTATCTAAAAGGTGATTACCAGCTTCATGATCTAAATAGACAATTTATTCTGAAAGCAATCGAATATGTACTGACCCACAACTATTTTCTATTTTTATCCCATTTCTTCTTGCAGGTTTGCGGAGCTGCTATGGGCACTTGATTTGCCCCCAGTTTCGCAAACCTGTATATGGGGAACTGGGAAGCTCTCAATATTTGATCTAATAATCCATTCAGTACCAATATAATAGTGTGGCATTGATACATAGACGACATTCTATGTATTTGGAAAGGTGATGAAGAGTCAGTCAATGAGTTCCTTATACATCTCAATAAGAATGAATTTAACTTGGTGTTTACACAAAACACAGATGCAAGAAATGTTGACTATTTGGATCTAACTATATCAGCATCAGAAGATAGTGGTGTCAACACAGTTACATTCTTCAAGGACGTAGATACTAATAATCTTCTATTGGCCTCCAGTAACCACAAGCATTCGTGGATTGATAACATATCTGGTGGTAAATTCATGAGAGTAAAAAGGAACTGTAGTAATAATGCAGACTTTGAGAAACAGGCACAATTTATGTTCCTGAGATTCATGGAAAGGGGCTACAGTTACAAAAAATTAATGACTGACGTGGATAAAGTTAGAAAGATGGATCGTGCTAGTATGCTTATTCCCAAAAATAAAAAGACACGTGAGACCGGTAATAAAGCAGATGTTTCCTTTATTACTAATTATAATTCTATGAACAGACAGATTGAGTGAGTTATTAGGAAACATTGGGCTATTCTCTCTACTGACCCTATACTAAATGGCCATATCAGTAGTCATCCAAATTTTATCTACAGAAAAGCAAGAAGTCTAAAAGATGTACTGGCACCAAGTGATATTGGCAGGGATGTTGCCCAGACTCCTAGTTTGTCTTGGCTTAACACCAAACCAATTGGAAATTTTCTTTGTGGAAATTGTTCTATTTGTAGATATCTGCACCCTGTCAGGAAAACTTTTCTATCTAACAGTAATCAAATTTCCTTTGATGTTACCGATTGTATCAATTGCAACACTACCCATGTAGTATACCTTTTAGAATGCTCGTGCGGTCTGCAATATTTAGACCACACGAAGCACAGTCTTCAAGAACACATTAGAAATATTAAAAATGCTTTGCCAAAACATAGTTTGAGTCGTCACTTTGCCCTATATCATGATAAGGATCCCCCCTCATTAACTTTCAAAGGGATCAAATATGTCCCACGAAAGAGAAGGGGAGGTGATATAATTAAAGATATCTCCTTACTTAATTTGTGACATAGTCAGTTTTTATAACATAGTACTGTGTGTTTTAGTCCTGTATTGTGCTAACTATTTTATGTGAATGGTTAGGTGGGAGGTCCCATATAGCTCTCCTTTCGAGGTCTGTTCAGTCTAAATGTTCATCCAGGTGTGTTGATATGCCGACTGGTGACACGATTGGAGGCACATGATTTCCCACGTAGCCAATCAGATAAGATCATGGGGTATGAATATTCTGCTGTCAACTCCAAATAATCCCGGAAGAAGTAGCCGTGTGCTATGAAACGCGTAGGATTACTACTGTCTAATTGATCCCCGATGGGAAGGTTACCACGAGCCCAATTACTCACTCCCCAAGGTTCAGCGGGTTTTTGGCGATTTTGAGCGGCGTTATATCGGCTGACGGCCGTCCGTGCTTGACAGCAAACCGCAAAATCGCGTGGAGCAACGAATTTTCAAGTGGGACTGTGGATCTTTTCCACACTGAAGCTCTCTACACCACGAGCCAGCAACCAGATGGAAGGCTTCTAACATCAGTCGGAAGTTCCTAGATGCCAGCCTGAGAACAGCTACATAACTGCAGAGGAAACACTCCGAGGCTCCCGCCCCACACCATCTGAGGGTGCTGCGTGTGAGACTGATCCTGCTGCTATCGGCGTGAGGAGACTGGTAACACATGTCTTAGTACATGATATGCCTGTTTAAATCAAATTTGATCTATGCAGATATAATTACCTTTTAATATAATCATTTTATTTGAACATACTTCACCATTTGCGTTATGCGCTGTTTCTTGTGTCTCAAGTCCCTACGTATAAACAGGATTCAGTGCAACAGGGAATAACACTATTTGTGCTATGCTCCTTTTACTAAGTCAGGCTATTAAAAGTGACCAACTTCATACAACTAGAGAGGGATGCACATATTGGGACTTGAATTTATCATTAAATGTGTTCAATATTTTTCCTTAGTGAGCACTAGAGCTATACAGTAGGTATATGAATTGTCTTTCGATAGCTTACAGTTGTTAAGAGTTATATATTAAACAGAGATGTGCTGTTATGATTTTGCTTTCTCTTAGCAGCCACATATTGCCAATGTATTCCATTTAATAGAGTATGAAATTAAACTGACATGGGGATCGCTGTTACAGGACAAGCGAGCAGTCATTTGCACATTTCTCCATCAAAAATTAAAGTGTCTTGCCTAAGGTGAGGTGCAGTTAATGAGCGAGCTGACTTCTTTCTTAGTTTATAAAATGTTGCTAGCAAATCATTTAAAAAATGTAGCCTGATTTATCCTTAAAATTTGACTTACTGTACAAGTATTTAAAATCATTGTAGTGCATTAAAATAAGAAGTAGAAAATACTGATCTACTTTATTGAAAAGGATAACACTCTGGCTTTTTAACCTATTTATAGGGGGCTGGAGACCCGCGTTACACTATGGCTGCAGAACGACAATATCCTAGTATTCACTATATTTGAAGGTTGAATCATATAATCTTTCGCATTATTTTCACATCAATTGATATTTCACGCTAGCGCCCCAGATTTTCCACTATCACACATTGATCTACTTTACTGTCTACTTTCTAATGTCTCAAATTCAATAACGCTTAGTCTTAATTTTGTTGCTGAGGATTAATACAACATTGCACATGTACAGTATATAGCATATATACATAGTTTACACTCCTGTGAAGTTTGCCTTTTTCTCTGCTTTTTTTGTGTGCATATTTTGCACAAAATCACAAAAATAAAGATAGAGAGAAAGGAACATCAAAGGAAGACTGTTATTACTGGTTACAATCTGGAGTTCATGATATAATTAATAAGAATTTTAAATACATACATTTGCATCTAAATAGAATTAGAATTTACTTTTAGTGACAAAAGTAGTTTGTTTAGTCAAAGACGATGTCGTTTGGTTATTGCCACTAGTTCAATAGGTTAACTACTGTCTGTGTTATACCAGTTCTTTCTTTTTCTCTATTAATAGTTGTTAAATAGGTTAACTACTGTCTGTGTTATACAAGTTCTTTCTTTTTCTCTATTAATAGTTGTTTAGTCTGTTTGTGGAGATAAAAATACATCATTGTTTACAGTGTTCTTATTTCTCAGGGAATGTCTGGTCTTTACTTTGCAGCAAATGGAATTTGATAAATAGTCCCCATGGTCCAGTCATCCTGTAGCGTTAAGTTTTCAGAGAATACTACGTAAAAATACTGTACAGCACATGGCCTTGTAGACTAGGGCTCAATTTTGGTGAATTTTGCATGATTTTTATTCAGAGATAATCTATTATCTCAAAGAAAGGTAGTATTCCTTCATTTTCTGTTTACCTTCTATTCACAGAGAGCCCCAGCAGGGCTGCACTCCAAATATAACCCCAAACAAGGTTAAAAAAGTGTAACAAATAATACAATCCTACCTTAACACCATTTAAACTTAAAGACGCACTAACCTCCCCCAACCATCTGACAAACCCAACTAATTACAAGTCTTGGGCACATCTATATAGCCTTGTCATTTATATTATAATTAAAATAGGTAATGTGTGCCCTTTTATGCAATAGATTATAGTGAGATTACCCATGACTGCGTAATGCTAAAGTCCCCAACAGTAGGATAAATGAATGAATGAATGAATAACCAGATACTTGTAGGAGGGACCCCTAAACATAAACCTGATAGAAGACAGGTACTGGGTTGCAGTCCCGGATGGTAAACTCACTAATAAGTGATGCTGTTGTTAACAATAACACCAGGAAGATTGAGCATAACAACACCCTATAACGTACCAATTGTCTAAATAAAGTCCTGAACAGGAAAACATGTAGCAAGCGATTGACTCACTCTGAGTGCTGCACAGTCCATGCAATCCAAAGGTGAGGGGTCCCCAGGTGTGCTTCCGTCCAAGGGGTAGGCTAGTAGAGAAGGAGAAAAACTGGAAGAGCACTACTGTAGGTATCAAAAAAGTAGAAAGGAGGGTGCGTATCCCATAAAAAGATTATTTATTGGTCATGGAAAAACAGGGCAATGGAGAGCCCTACCAACGTTTCAAGCTTCACAGAGCGCTTTCTCAAGGTATGAGATTACACCTGAAAGCACACACCTAGCTCTGTTCATTTATAATTGTTTTTAAGTGTGTTGACTTAGTTTCTTGTGCCACTATCTAGGATTTAGTTCATTTTTATTCCATACTTATTAAAAGTTAATTTTTAGTCTTGTTGTGGGTTATATTTGGAGTACAGCCACGAGGGAACTGTTTTCTTTCTCTCTCCATTTGTGTACCTTTTGTTCACCTTTTAGTTATTATTTTTTCCATTGGGTTCGTTTATATCCATTTATATACATCAAGATACCTGTCAGAGTGGTCCGAGAGGCCCACTGCTACACCCACCAGATGGCCTTTGCATCTACCGCATGTGCAATAATGACCCAGTATAGCTTGGGTCTGAGCCTGACCTCTCACCATATGGAGGCCTCCAGTCTCTTACACAACCTCTGTGGGTTCCCCAGATAAGACCTCCTGCAGGATCCGATACTGTGGACTTCAGACACACAAGAATGATCGAGCAGGCAGGACTGCAGCACTGGGTAACACACACACACCTTGCTCAGCAGGGCAGGGAAAAAGACATCATGCTGATTATATAATTATTTCTTCAGTAGTGGGAGGAATTGCTATTTTGTTTGTATCCCATATGTCTATTACCATATTGTGTGGGTGGCAGTAGCTGTTAAGTTAAGCTTTCTTTCCTATCATTCAAGGTCAGCGTCAGTCGACTTTTTTTAGTGTGTTATTTGTATGTCCAGTTAAACCTGGTGTATAAAAGCAGTTTGTATAAAAATCAAACTAACCATTGCTGAAGGGTATTCCACTGTACTGCATTTCAGTGAAGAAAATGAAGACACAGGCTGTAAAAAACAATAAAGGCTTCTGTTGTAAATAGAATTACCCAAAGTACAATTCCGCTGGTATCTTTCAGATGTTTATTGATATAAAATAACTAAGTAAAATAGGAATATATGAATAGATACAGTTATGTGATAAAGCCTTTGGCATAGAGGTGCAGTGCGCATACACCTATAGGTCCCAGTACCAAAATGTAACTAAGAGCCAGAACACTGGTATATTTTACCACATTGCAGTCATACAAACATGC